>NC_135232.1:885799413-886100038 GCF_051348905.1 Ranitomeya variabilis | reverse complement strand
CGTGTGCAAGGAGCTAAACAAAAATAGCTACCTTTTCCTTGTGCAGCATTACTGCTGTACAAGGTGGCTCTTTCAGTAACAAACGCCTTGGGGGGGGGGGAGGGACAGGTTCCCTTACATTTCAGTTGTTGTGTCAGCGTGGTGGTCGCAGGACACATTGCCGGCTACACAGCTGGGGATCAGCTGACGTTACTGAAACCCAATAACACTGGGTCGTATGTTTTGACTGTGCAGACGGCACTTCTGAGCCTCAACTGGCGGTGTTGGAGCCCAGGAATTTAAGTTCAGGTGGTAGAAAGATGAACACAACAGGAGACCTGGATACTGTAGACAGTCACCTAATTATTTAATCAGGAAGAGGAGTGGCAAATTCCTGCGAGATCCAGGCCTTGTTCATTTTCAGGAAAGTAAGCCGGTCAACGTTATCGGAGGATAGTCGCATGCGACGGTCAGTTAGTACACCACCTGCAGCACTAAAGACACGTTCCGATAATACACTGGCCGCAGGGCAAGACAGCACCTCCAATGCATACTGGCTTAGCTCTGGCCATGTATCCAGCTTTGAGACCCAAAACTTGAAAGGGGAAGAGCCGTCTGGGAGTACAGCAAGAGGGCAAGACATGTAGTCTGTCACCATCTGACGGAACCGTTGCCTCCTGCTGACTGGAGCCGTCTGTGATGGTGTAGACTTTTGTGGCGGGCACAGAAAACTGTGCCACAGTTGGGCCATACTGGTCTTGCCTTGGGCAGAGGCACTGCTTCTGCTCCCTCTTTGTGCAGAGCCTCCACCACTGCCTGGACGCACTGAGCTGCTTTGGAATGCACTAGCAGCACTTCTCTCAGTTGGAATGGAGAAGATGATGGAATTGATTGGTGTGATGAGGCTTTCTACGTTGTCCCGGTAGCGAGGATCGAGGAGGGTGAACACCCAATAATCAGACATGTTGAGAATGTGGGCGATGCGGCGGTCGTTTCTCAGGCACTGCAGCATGTAATCCACCATGTGCTGCAGACTGCCAACTGCCCAAGAAACGCTGTCCCCTGCTGGAGGCGTGATCTCTGCCCGCTCGTCATCACTGTACACACTGAGTACTGGACAATTGTGTAACTCCCTCCTCTGGATGGATGTCTTCCTCCTCCATTGACTCCTCCTCATCCTCCTCACAAACTGTCCCCTGCCTACGCGTTTGTGAGGAACCACGTGGCGCTGACTGTCCAGAAGATGATGGAAAAGGTGAATCCTCATCCTCCACCTCTTCCACAACATCATCCCTTAGCGCTTGCAGTGATTTTTCAAGCAGGCAGATAAGGGGGACAGTCATGCTGACTAGTGCATCATCTGCACTCGCCATCCGCGTGGAATAATCAAAGGGACGCAAAACCTGGCAGACGTCATTCATAGTGGCCCACTCTGTGGTTGTGAAGTCTGTACGGCGCTGACTGCGACTTCTTTGCGCCTGAAGCAGCTGGTACTCCATTACAGCTTGCTGCTGCTCACACAACCGCTCCAACATATGTAACGTGGAATTCCACCTGGCAGGTAGGTCATATATGATGCGATGTTCCGGCAGGCGGTGTCGGCGCTGCAGAGCCGCAATGCGCGCTTTTGCCGTGCTGGAACGCCGCAAGTGAGCACACTCTAGGCGGACCTTGTGCAGCAGTGCATCAAGATCCGGATAGTCCCTCAAAAAGCTCTGCACGACCAAATTGAGCACATGTGCCAGACATGGGATGTGAGTGAGGTTGCCGAGGCCCAGAGCTGCCACCAGATTTCGGCCATTATCCCACACTACCATGCCTGGCTGGAGATTCGCTGGCACAAACCACACATCGCTCTCCTGCTTTATGGCATTCCAGAGCTCCTGCGCTGTGTGGCTACGATTCCCCAAAAAAATTAATTTCAAGACGGCCTGTTGACGTTTGGCCACGGCTGTGCTCATGTCGGTCGTAACAGGTACACGTTCATCACGGGTCCATGTGGAGGTGGACTGTGACGGCTCCTGCAGCGATGATTCTGAGGAACTGGTGTAAGAGGAGGAGTCAATGCGTACAGAATGGATTCCTGCAATCCTTGGAGTGGGCAGGACACGTCCTGCGCCACTCGCACGGTCTGTACCCGGCTCAACGACATTAACCCAATGGGCAGTGAGGGAAAGGTATCGCCCCTGTCCATGTTGACTGGTCCACGCATCGGTGGTGAGGTGGACCTTGCTACTGACGGCATTCAGTAGCGCGTGTTTTATGTGTCCCTCCACATGCTTGTGCAGGGCAGGGACGGCTTGCCTGCTGAAGTAAAAGCGGCTGGGCACATTGTACTGTGGGACTGCCAATGACATCAAGTCACGGAAGCTGTCAGTCTCCACCAGCCTGAATGACAGCATTTCCAGTGACAGAAGTTTGGCAATGCCTGCAGTCAGAGCCTGTGCTCGTGGGTGGTTTGACGAGAAAGGCCGCCTTTTCTCCCATGCCTGTACTACCGATGGCTGTAGACTGGGCTGGGAGTGTGTGGATGACTGGGAAAGTGGTGCTGCGGGTGGAATTACAGCGGGTCTCTGGACAACAGGGCCAGAGGTTCTTCCACGGCGATCCTGGGAGGAAGCCGAACCAGCTGCATGTGAGCTGGAGGAAGAGGCAACACGAGCTGAAGAGGTGGTAGCTGCCGCTGTTGGTTGGCCTAGCTCTTCAGTGTGTTTTTCTAA
This sequence comes from Ranitomeya variabilis, assembly GCF_051348905.1. Classification (NCBI taxonomy): domain Eukaryota; kingdom Metazoa; phylum Chordata; class Amphibia; order Anura; family Dendrobatidae; genus Ranitomeya; species Ranitomeya variabilis. The sequence continues at coordinate 886,097,339 of NC_135232.1, read as the reverse complement.
CTCCGCCGGGTGCCTGGTGCGCACATGTTTCCACATGTTGGAGGTATTGAGGTTGCTGACATTTCGACCTCTTTTGACTTTGTGATGACACACCTTGCATTTGACATAGCAAATGTCAGCTGCAACTGTGTCAAAAAAGGACCAGGCACTGCAAGTCTTGGGAGCGCCCTTTTTGGCTTTTGGAAGAGACATGCTCCTAACGGCTGCCAAAGCGGAGGCTGCAGGATCCGCAGTCTTCCCCCTCCCTCTTTGGGCCGTACGGGGAATCTCTTCCTCAGAGCTGCTCCCACCACCTTCCTGTCCCTCACACCAAGATGGGTCAAGGACCTCATCATCTACACTACCCTCTGCCCCCAACTGCTCCTCCTGGGTAGTCTCAGCAGCAGAGCACGCACCAGTAAGTGGCACCTGAGTGTCATCATCAGCTGATGCGGCCTGCGATGTGGTGACCGGAGCCACTGGCCCACCCGCCTCTTCAGAGGAAGAGAGAAAAAGCTGTTGGGCATCACTGCACCCTGCCTCTTCTTCCATTTCTCCAATGCTGCTTGGCTGGCCCCCTGTTTCCAAGCCAAGAGATTCGGAGAACAGAAGTAGAGACGGCTCCTGTCCTGGGCTCTCTGTCTGCCTGGGCAATTTGGCAGGTGGTGAAGAGACAGATGGCTGCTCTCCAGTGCTCCGTGTCTGAGAGGATGTGGCACTAATTGAAGTTGATGCATTAGCTGCCATCCATCCGACAACGGCTTCAATTTGTTCTTCACGCAGCAGCGGTGTACGGCGCTCTGCCACAAAGCTGCGCATGAATGACTGTTCCCTTGTGAAAGTGGGTGCTGATGAGTCACCGGTGCCCGCAGCAGGCACAGAATCCCCACATCCCCTCCCTGATCCGCGCCCACGCCCACGCCCACGTGCCTTACTCACTGCCTTCTTCATCTTGGTTGACTGATAAAGATAAGCAGAAAAGTACTAACGGATTTGTGTGCTTATTCCTGAACAACTCCTCCTAACAGGTATAAGAAACACTAATTTTCTAAAGTGTGGACTAGACTTTAATTTGAGCTAATGTGGCCTACACAAATGTAAAGTGGTGTCACTGGTGTGTTTGGTGAACTTTATTATTTATTTATTTTTTGGGGGCTGAACTGACAACAGATAGAGCTGCAGTCACACGGAGACCGTGCAGACAGACGTAAACGGCGCTGCAAGGCCCAAAAACCCTCCTCTACGTTATCCTATGTAGTGTTTTTCCACAAGTTAGCTGGAGACGGGTGGAAAGACACTAATAGGAATTTTTTGAAAAAATGTGCAGCAGCCTGCACTACTTAAAACAAAATCAAAATTGATTTGGCGGTATGACGCAGTGAACAACCCTGAGCTGGAGACAACCAGGCTATGGCTGCTCACAGACTACAGGGTGAGCTGCAGTCACACGGAGACCGTGCAGACAGCCGTAAACGGCGCTGCAAGGCCCAAAAACCCTCCTCTACGTTATCCTATGTAGTGTTTTTCCACAAATTAGCTGGAGACGGGTGGAAAGACACTAATAGGAATTTTTTGAAAAAATGTGCAGCAGCCTGCACTACTTAAAACAAAATGAAAATTGATTTGGCGGTATGACGCAGTGAACAACCCTGAGCTGGAGACAACCAGGCTATGGCTGCTCACAGACTACAGGGCGAGCTGCAGTCACACGGAGACCGTGCAGACAGCCGTAAACGGCGCTGCAAGGCCCAAAAACCCTCCTCTACGTTATCCTATGTAGTGTTTTTCCACAAATTAGCTGGAGACGGGTGGAAAGACACTAATAGGATTTTTTGTTAAAAATTAGCAGCAGACTACACTACTTGGAAAAAAAAAAAAAAAAAGAACAGTATGAGGCAATGAACCACCCTCCCTGACCTGAATACAACCAGCTATGGATGGCCTATGTGGCTGCACTCAGACTAGAGAGTGGGCTGCACTCACACACACACACACACAGACCTTGCAGATCGCTGTGAAAACAGCGCTACAAGGCAAAAGCAAGGTGAATAGTAGGTGAACACAGCGGTTGCTAAATTAGCCTTTGGAAAGCACAAAGAAGCAAATCGCTATCTCTAAACTGTCCCTCAGTCAGCAAACAGCGTCCTGTCACTAACTGAATTCACAGCAGAGTGATCGCAAAATGGCGCCAGCGACTTTTAAACTGCATCATGACATCATTTCAGCAGCCAATCACAGCCTTGCCAGTAGTTTCATGCCCTCCATGCTGAACAGGATGTGCCCACACTTGGAATCATTCTCATTGGATGAATTTGTGCATTTTGAATCTGGGGCCTTTTAAAAAATTTCAAGGTCTAGCGTTTTCATGATAACTATCATTAATTGGGGCATCATTAACATAGGGCATCATCATGGCTCAGTGGTTAGCCCTGTTAGGCTGCCGTCACACTAGCAGTATTTGGTCAGTATTTACATCAGTATAAGTAAGCCAAAACCAGGAGTGGGTGATAAATACAGAAGTGGTGCATATGTTTCTGTTATACTTTTCCTCTATTTGTTCCTCTCCTGGTTTTGACTTACAAATACTGATGTAAAATATTGACCAAATTCTGCTAGTGTGACGGCAGCCTTACTGTGCATCTCTGGGGTCCTGGGTTCAAATCCCACCAAGGACAACATCTGTATGGAGTTTGTATGTTTTCCCTGTATTTGGTGGGTTTCCTCTGGATTCTCCTATTTCCTCCCACACTCCAAAGACATACTGACAGGGATTCTAGATTGTGAGCCCCAAATGGGGACAGCGATGATAATGTCTGTTTAGGGTTGTGGAATTAATGGCTCTATATAAGTGAGCAAATTAAATATAAATAATTGAAACCTTTACTCTCATAATTGGCATTTTTATTCAAAGATGGGTACACTATTTTTTATCTAGAAATCAAAGAACAAGGAAATGTCTAAGAAACCTGATTTTGACATAGGGAAAAGCATACACCACTGAAAACATAAAGCCAAGAAACATTAAGCTGAACTAGAATGAGCCTACACGTGTTTGCCCCTGGGCCACATGTTGCCTGTCTATTTTCATTACAAGAGGTTGGAAAAAGTGTTCAGAAACATCTGCCCGGGGCTATCTTTGGTAGTATATTTGCCAGTGAGTTAAACAGTTGGATCAATATGATCCTGAGTTGATTAGGAGGCTAAACAAGGATCATTTGAAATTACAAAATTGTAGTCTCCATCTTCATCTGACAATTGTGCCAGAGAAGCTTAAAACATGGAGATGGACATCCTCTGAGTCTGGACAGGAAAGCTATGTGGCAAAGGTTAGAAAAAGGATTGAACCACTGAAAAATGAGAAAAGAGTTGAAGCACATGCCTAAATATGATCAAAATGTCAGTTTAATTAGTTAAAAAAAACAGGCTATGTTTCCACAATGAATATTTAGTGTCTTTTTCTCTGCTGTGTAATTTGGGAGTAAAAAATTCAGCGTCTTACATGAGCAAAGTGAATGGGATTTATAGAAATTTGGCAACATGTCAATTTCTCTTGCGGTTAAATGTGTTTTATTTGCACATTTCCCTATAGACTTTCATGAGATGAATCTGCATAAAAAAACCCCGCACATCTGTTTTTACTGCGCTTGCGCAGCAGACATGCAGTAAAAACACATATATTCTGCAGATGATTGTATCAATAAAGTTTTATCATCGGTAGGTAACTCATCAAACAAGTACCGTATATACTCGTGTATAAGCTGAGATTTTCAGCATATTTTTTTGTGCTGAAAATGCCCCCCTCAGCTTATACACGAGTCATTGTCCAGAAAGTCGGCGGGGGAGGGGAGCGGCGGAGCAGCGGCAGGAGCCAACGACTGTGACATCATACTCACCCTCCTCGCGCCATCGCTGAACGTCCCTGCATATCCGTTGTCCCGATGCAACAGAGCTTCCTGTGCTGAGAGGTCAAATGGTACCGCTCATTAAGGTAATGAATATGAATGCGTCTCCACTCCCATAGGCGTGGAGCGCATATTCATTATCTTAATTTGCAGTACCACATGACCGCTGAGCACAGGAAGAGCTGCCATCGGGACAACGGATATGCAGGCACCTGCCATGACGGCGTGAGGAGGGTGAGTATGACGAGGGAGGACGGGGGGAGCCGAGCCATGCATACAAGGATGGGAAGGGGGGAGCCGAGCCATGCATACAAGGATGGGATGGGGGGATCCGAGCCATGCATGCAAGATGGGATGGGGCGAGACATGCATACAACAGGGGGAGCCACACAGAGCAGGACAGGATGGGGGGAGCCACACAGAGCAGGACAGGGATGAGGGGACAATATATACCTGGCTTATACTAGAGTCAATAAGCTTACCCAGTTTTCCGTGGCAAAATTAGGTGCCTAAGAGGCACAAGACAACCAGTGCTGTAGTGACAATCTTCTGCTATTATTAATAATAATAATAATAATAATAATAATAATCTTTATTTATATAGCGCCAACATATTCTGCAGCGCTTTACAGCTGAACAGCTTCAAACACAGCAGTCATAAGTAACAACGTTAACAATACAATAATTAAAGCAAAATAAGACGACCCTGCTCGTGAGAGCTTACAATCTACAATGAGGTGGTGGAGATACAAATTACAGGTGTGTATTTACAATGATGTATTTACAATGATGGTCCAGCCATCTTCAGGGGGTGGGGGATAGATGGAGAAAGTGAATGGGCTACACACACACAAACATAAAATGACTTTGATTAGTGAACGTGATAGGCCTCTCTGAACAAATATGTTTTGAGGGAGCGCCTAAAACTATGCAAATTGTGGATGGTCCTATTTTCTTGGGGTATAGCATTCCAGAGGATTGGCGCAGCACGGGAGAAGTCTGGGAGTCGGGAGGTACGGATTAGAGCAGAGGTTAGTCGAAAGTCGTTTGCAGTGCGCAGTGGTCGGTTAGGCCGATAGACAGAAATGAGGGAGGAGATGTAAGGGGGTGCTATGAAGAGCTTTGTGGGTGAGAACAAGTACTTTGAATTGTATCCTGTAATGAATGGGCAGCCAGTGTAATGACTGGCGAAGAGCAGACACATCCGAGTAACGATTAGCTAGATGGGCAACCCTGGCTGCTGCATTAAGGATAGACTGCAGAGGGGAAAGTCGAGTGAGGGGGAGTCCAATTAATAGAGCATTGCAGTAGTCCAGGCAGGAGTGGATCAAGGCGACAGTGAGGGTTTTTGTTGTCTCCATGGTGAGAAAAGGACGGATTCTAGAGATGTTCTTTAGGTGTAAGCAGCACGAGCGGGCAAGAGATTGTATATGGGATGTGAAGGAGAGATTGGAGTTAGACAGCGCGCCTGCTGCCGGGTGTTATTATGGTGCCACCCACGGAGAGGGAAATGCCAGATTTAGGGAGGTTAGTAGATGGCGGGAGCAGAAGAAGTTCAGCTTTGGAGAGGTTGAGTTTCAGAAAGATAAAACACTGATTTTATTGATACAACTGCACACAGTGCTGCAATTAGTAGGTGACACATACCTGGAATCAGGGTCATCTCCTTCATATCATGCTGTTCTGAGATTCCCTTTAACTTTTAATTATGCATTTCACCATAAAATGAACGCATGATGCTTAAATAACCGCCCATTTCCATATACGGTAATATGAAAAGTATTAAGAGATAACAATATGAGTGTGAAGTACATAGTTTGTGAATTGTTGTGTCCTGTTTTGCTCAGTTGTTTTTATATTTTTTGCTGGGCTTTCTTGGAAGGTAGCATACAATTACAATTTCTTCATCAATCATGTCATTCGATATAGAAACTGTGGTGTCAGTATGGAAAAGCTTCATATTCGGTGAAATACATCACTATTGCACTGTGATCAAAGTATATCTATTTGGCAATTGTGCATTTTTTTGTATTCAGGTAACTGAGCACACTGTTGTAGCAGAGGACATTGAGATTCTATGAGTTAATTTCTGGGGCAGTGCCCCCGGTGGCATTCAAGATGGCAGGTGGCATTCAAGATGATTATTATTATTTATTATTATAGCGTCATTTATTCCATGGCACTTTACATGTGAGGAGGGGTATACATAATAAAAACAAGTACAATAATCTTAAACAATACAAGTCACGACTGGTATAGGAGGAGAGAAGACCCTGTCCGCGAGGGCTCACAATCTACAAGGGATGAGGGAGAATGCAGTAGGCAAGGGTAGGGCTGGTCGTTCAGCGGTTTGATCGATCAGTGGTTACTGCAGGTTGTAGGCTTGTCGGAAGAGGTGGGTCTTCAGGTTCTTTTTGAAGGTTTCGATGGTAGGCGAGAGTATGATATGTTGTGGTAGAGAGTTCCAGAGTAGGGGTGATGCGCAAGAGAAATCTTGTATGCGATTGTGGGAAGAGGAGATAAGAGGGGAATAGAGAAGGAGATCTTGTGAGGATCGAAGGTTGCGTGCAGGTAAGTACAGTGAGACGAGGTCACAGATGTATGGAGAAGACAGGTTGTGGATGGCTTTGTATGTCATGGTTAGGGTTTTGTACTGGAGTCTCTGGGCAATGGGGAGCCAGTGAAGGGATTGACAGAGGGGAGAGGCCAGGGAATAGCAGTGGGACAGGTGGATTAGTCGGGTAGCAGAGTTTAGAATAGATTGGAGGGGTGCGAGAGTGTTTGAGGGGAGGCCACAGAGCAGGAGGATGCATGGACTAGGGATTTTGCAGATTCTTGGTTTAGGAATGTACGGATCCATGAAATATTTTTCAGTTGAAGGCGGCAGGAAGTGGAAAGGGCTTGGATATGTGGTTTGAAGGAGACATCAGTGTCAAGGATTACCCCGAGACAGCGAGCTTGTGGGACTGGGGAGAGTGGGCAGCCGTTTACTGTAATAGATAGGTTCGTTGGGGGGGGTCGCGTGAGATGGGGGAAAGATGATGAATTCTGTTTTGTCCATGTTAAGTTTTAGAAATCTAGTGGAGAAGAAGGATGAAATAGCGGACAGACATTGAGGGATTCTGGTTAGTAGGGTGATGATATCTGGTCCAGAGATGTAGATCTGTGTGTCATCAGCATAGAGGTGATACTGAAAGCCGTGAGATTCTATGAGCTGTCCCAGGCCAAAAGTGTAAATAGAAAAGAGCAGGGGCCCTAGGACTGAACCTTGCGGGACTCCGATAGATAGGGGGCGAGGTGTGGAGGTGGTGTGTGAGTGGGAGACGTTGATTGTCCAGTCTGTTAGGTATGATGAGATTCAGGATAGGGCCAAGTCTGTGATGCCAAGGGATGAGAGGGTCTGTAGTAATAGGGAACGGTCCACTGTGTCAAAGGCAAAGGACACGTCCAGGTGGAGGACAGAGTAGTGTCGCTTGCTCTTGGCGATTAATAGGTCATTGGTGACCTTAGTTAGTGCAGTTTCAGTGGAGTGGTGTTACCGGGAGCCAGATTGTAAGCAGTCGAAGAGGGAGCAGGAAGAGAGATGGGAAGACAGTTCAAGATGGATGTGTTGTTCCAGTAGTTTTGAGGGATAGGGGAGAAGTAATATAGGGCGACAGCTAGATACAGAGGATGGGTCAAGAGAGGGCTTTTAGAGGATAGGTGTGATTAAGGGATGTTTAAAGCTTGAGGGGAAAACACCAGTTGTTAAAGATAGGTTGAAGAGATGGGTTAGGGTTAGGATGAAGACTGTGGCAAGGTTTGGGATGAAGTGGGATGGGATCGGGTCAAGTGCACAGGTGGTGAGATGCGATCTTGAGAGTAGAGTGGAGAGTCTATCTTCTGTAATGGTGGAGAAGTTGGTTTTGGAGGTGGAGGGCTGGGCAGTTGGGAGGAAGGGCTCTGAGGGTTGTCGACCAAAACAATCTCTGATGTATATGATTCACATTATACAGCTAGCTGCATACATTATTACATAGACCTTTAGTTTGAAAATCTAAGACAGAATGGCTGAGCAATCCTCTTGCTTAACTTATAAAATGCTGATATTTATTTTTGGATTATGCAATCAATTTGACATGAATTTTCAAATGAAATACATCTGCTTCATCTTGTCAGTGAGTGACTGTTTTGCTTCCCTATGGAATCTGGATCGTGCTGAGTTGTCTGTGTTTTGATTGACAGCTCAACATTCCAGTCTGTGACTGGGAGGTGCTGGGCTTTTCTCCAGGTGTTTTCTGTTCAGGAAATTGCCTAGCTACTTAACTGAGCTGTCTGCCTCTGATCCCTGCCAGATGTAGTTTGTGCTTCCAGGTAAGTGTTTACCTGATTCTGTTGTGCTAAATTCTGGTCTTCTGCTGCCTGACCCTCTGGACCATGTCCTGATCATCCCTTCATGTTGTCCTTTTGCTTTCATCTGCTATTTTCTGGTATTTTAACCCCAGACCGTGACCTGACTTACGCCTTTGTCTTTCTCCTTGCTTTTCTATGTGCTTTATTGGTGCTGACAGCAGAATGTGTGACTTCTGTGCCTCATGGTCTATGCGTGAGTTGTGACTAGCATCACATCCTGTCTGGCCCTATACTTTTTTGTTCTCATCAATGGATCCAGTTCGTATACTCTGTGATTAGGTGACAAATATGACCAGATAGTTCAAGATCCGGCCAGGGATCACCAGAGGCTTGCCTCATCACAGTCCAACCTTCAGGGTCAGTTTAGTACTCTTGGTGCTTCACAAAGCTCTCCACTATTGACTTCCGGACCCGCTGTTGACTGCCCCAGAATCAGTTGTGGCACTTCCTGACAGATTTTTGGGGGAGAGGGATCAGTTTAAGGTATTCAGGAAGAGCTACAATCTATTTATACTCTTCGACCCCGGTCTTCTAGTGATGAGTCCGAACATGTGGAAAAAATCATGTCCCTATTGCATGGGGGTCCTCAGACTTGGGCATTCTCTTTGTCTCCAATAGCACCAGAATAGTCTTCTGTTGACACCTTTTTTGACACCTTAGGAATGATTTATGACAAACCTGACAGTCCAAGTCACAGAGGCCGAGATCATGGGACCACACCGCTGAAGATTATAGTTAGGAGTTGTTTATGAATGACATTTATTTTTATATTATTGGATGGTTTATTTTGGTATCCCTTTGATGATATTCCAATTTTTTCATCTGACCTGAGTTCACACTATGAGCATGTTCGTTATGTTTTACAAAAACTCAGTGATAATTCTTTGTTTGCTAAATTAGAAAAGTCTACATTCTCTGTTCAAGAAATATCATTTCTGAGGTTCAATGTCTCTGTTGAAGGGTTTAAGATGGATCCTGGGAAGGTGCAGGCTATAATTGATTGGGTTCAACCTCACGACCATAAAGCACTACTGAGTTTTTTGGATTTGCGAATTACTATAGAAAATGTATTAGGAGTTTTTACTTACCCATATTAAAGTGCAAGTGCTATTCAATGTTCTCTGCGGAAATTTACTTTTTGCATTTGTGAAGTCAGAACTCCATCTCCTTTTAGCCCATATGATATTTGAGTTTCTTCTCACATTATCCAATTAATATAATTAATATATTCAGATAGGATGTTTTGACATTTCACATGATGCAATTATATTTAACCTATCTGTGTAGTATTTCTGGAATTTTCTTACTAGCAAAAAGCTATATGTAGACTCTTTTGGTGGCCATTCATACTTAACAATATTAATGGCTTTGAATACACTTCGGAGGTTTGCGCATATGCTAAAGTTTGTCATAACTGGCTGCCAAGGAAATTGGCTCCATTGCCTATTCCAGAAAGACCCTGGACTAATTTGGCCATGGATTTGGTTTTGTCTAGTGGGAAAACTGTTATTTGGGTGATAGTTGACTGATTCAGTAAACAAGATTGCTTTGTTCCGTTATCGGGGTTACTTAATGCAAACATACACTTTCTAGGTTACTTATCAATCATGTGATGAGATTGCATGGCGTTACTTTGTACATTGTATCCTATAGGGGTTGCAGTTTGTCTCCAAATTCTGCAGAGAATTTTGTAAGATATTGGGGATTGTCTTATCGTTTTCCTCTGCTTACAACCCTGAAACCAACGGTTAGACAGAGAGGACAAATCAGTCATTGGTACAAATTCTACGATGTTTCATTGCGGCTCAGCAGGAAGCCTGGTTTTCAATCTTACCTCAAACTGAGTTCGCCTCTAAAGCCCCCGTCTCACATAGCGAGATCGCTAGCGATATCGCTGCTGAGTCACAAGTTTTGTGACGCAACAGCGACCTCAGTAGCGATCTCGCTATGTGTGACACGTACCAGCGATCAGGCCCCTGCTGTGAGATCGCTGGTCGTGTCGGAATGGCCTGGACCTTTTTTTGGTCGCTGAGGTCCCGCTGACATCGCTGAATCGGTGTGTGTGACACCGATCCAGCGATGTCTTCACTGGTAACCAGGGTAAACATCGGGTTACTAAGCGCAGGGCCGCGCTTAGTAACCCGATGTTTACCCTGGTTACCAGCGTAAATGTAAAAAAAAACAAACAGTACATACTTGCCATCTGATGTCCATCAGGTCCCTTGCCGTCTGCTTCCTGCTCTGACTGAGATCCGGCCGTACAGCGAGAGCGCAGCACAGCAGTGACGTCACCGCTGCGCTCTCGCTGTACGGCTGCTCAGTCAGAGCAGGAAGCAGACGGCAAGGGACCTGACGGACATCAGATGGCAAGTATGTACTGTTTGTCTTTTTTTACATTTACGCTGGTAACCAGGGTAAACATCGGGTTACTAAGCGCGGCCCTGCACTTAGTAACCCGATGTTTACCCTGGTTACCCGGGTGCTGCAGGGGGACTTCGGCATCGTTGAAGACAGTTTCAACGATGCTGAAGTCGTTCCCCTGATCGTTGGTCGCTGGAGAGCGGTCTGTGTGACAGCTCCCCAGCGACCACACAGCGACTTACCAACGATCACGGGCAGGTCGTATCGCTGGTCGTGATCGTTGGTAAATCGCTATGTGAGACGGGGCCTTAAGGCCTCTTTCCCACTTATGTCTTTTTGTTTCCGTCAAAATCCGTCATTTTGTGAAAAAAAAAATGGATCCAGCAAATGTTGCTGCTGGATCCGTTTTTTTCTCATAGACTTGTATTAGCGATGGATTGTGACGGATGGCCTTCCGTTTCACGGATCCGTTGTGAATTCTGTGTCCGTCACCCAGAGACAACATAGTAACGTTTTTTGTGTTCGTTGAAAAATCGGACAGCTGTCCATCGTTGGCTATAATGGAAGCCTATGGACGCAGGATCCGCCGCTGTCCGTCAAAAGACGGAATACAGTGACGGATTCCGTTTTTTTAAACTGAGCATGCCTGGAAGAATTTCTAATTCCTGTAATTTAACCCATTTTTCCATTCAGGGAAAAAACCTCTCTCTCTCTCTCAGTTTTTTACAATCTGCACAGGATCCGTCTTTTCAACACTTTGACGGATTGTGACTGATTCTAAAAAACTGATGTGTGAAAGAGGCCAAAAAGTTGGGTTAACGAGTCTGCTGGAACCCAGCCATTTTTTATCATTATGGTTATCATCCTCATTTTGATGAATTCTGGTTGTCCTGGAATAAAGGTTGCCATACAGAAACTTGGGGATGTCTGTAGGGAGTTTCAGAAGAATATTTTGGAAATTTCATCTGCAAGTCACTTTGGATAAGTCTCTATGAGCTTTCCACTGGGATTTTTGCCCATTGCTCGAGGCAAAACTGCTCCGGTTCCTTCAAGTTAGATGGTTTCCTCTGGAGAACAGCAATCTTCAAGTCTGACCACAGATTCTCAATTGGTCTGGGCTTTGACTAAGCCACGTAAAACATTTATATGTTTCCCCTTAAACCACTTGAGTGTTGCTTTAGCAGTATGCTTTGGTTCATTGTCTTGTTGGAAGGTGAAACTCTGTCCCAGTCTCAAACCACTGACAAAGTAGCACTCTGTAGCGCTATAGCATGCAACATGAAATATATGAAATTTGAATTGTATTACTGCTCTAGAAAATTAGAAAAATGTAGAATAATTAGTGCATAAATTGGCCAATTCATGTGCACCCAGCAGCCATGATAAGGCGATTCTCATTGCTGTGAACCTGCCTAATGTAAATCCTCTCTTAGGTTAAAGCCTACATTTCTATGGGAAGGTAGGATCCTGCTGTAATTAAAATGCCTGCGACTGAGGTGTGGAGTGCTCAGTCAGAGAGCCTATGTATACAAATATCACCGTCTCATCCAAACAGAAATCCACCCCTCAGCTTGGTCGTATGAACAGTGTAAAAATCTTAGGTTGTGGGTTGTAATAATCACCTAGGCAGGTTAACAGTTCAACTATTTTTTATTCCTTGTGTCCATGGTCTTAGAGCAACTTCGGATAGATGGCCACAATGTAATGCCCCCAGTCCACAAGATCCCAACCCGGGGTTGGTAGTTCCACTGACCCCGTACCAGGCAATATCCACTATCTCCAAACGTTTAGTTGGCTCACAGCTTTTGAATCGCCTGCTGGTATAGTCTACAGTCACAGCCAATGCTCCTCCAGCCGACGGATACCATGACCATAGCACATTTATCCAGCTCCAGCCAGCAATAACAACTCCATTTCCTCGTCAGTGTCCTAAATACTCATGGTAGCTCCTCCAGAATTGAGCCTGGCCTTTGGGAAACACCCCCACAAAGCTAACTGTTCATTGATGGAGGTATTTTCCTTTGGCTGAGCCCCTCACCTGGGACTGCATGTGAGCCCCTCTGTGGTGACGGCTCAACTGGGTATATTACCCACATCCGTACAATGGGACTAGTGACTGGGAGAACAATGGCTTAATTGATGCCACTGATGAGAGTAATGGAATGATTGCTTTACATTTGCAATCTTGTGTCTGACATTATGTATTCAAAAGATCAAGCCTGCACATCTGCTTACTGTCACTGAAAAGAAACATCGATTTCTGAGGCTGTACACTTTCCAGAAGAGATTTGTGCACCTTTAACTGATGAGCAATCTCTAATAAAACACAACAATATGATTGACTTAACCAGTGCTTTGTGCTGGAAAAAGTTTGCATCTCCGTGAATTCTGCTCTATGTCTATGGGTCCAATAGTCTTTAATCCATGGGCAGCTCATAACAGACAGATACTCCAGTCTTTGCTTGGAAACTCTGCATCTCCTTCAGCTTTGCCTTTGGTCTCTGTACTACTACTCTGATTAATGCCCTCCTTGCCTGGGCTGAGAGTTTTGGTGGGCAGCCCTCTCTTGGCAGGTTTGTTGTAGTTCAATATTCTTTCCATTTAATAATGAATTGATTGTACTCTGGGGTATCATTAGATATTGGGATATTATTTTATAACCCAACCGGCTTGCACTTCTCAATAACTTTGTCCTTGACTTGTTTGAAGATCTCCTTGGTCTTCATGATGTTTGGTTAGTGGTTCCCCTTGCTTAATGATGTTGCATCCTCTGTGACCTTTCAGGAAAGATGTGTATATACTGACAGACCATGTGACAATTAGATTGCACACAGGTGGACTTACTTTCACTAAACATGTGACTTATAAAAGTAATTGCTTGCACCAGAATTTTTTAGGCAGGGTGCCCACGACTTGGAACTAGCAGCGCTTTGGACACAGAGCATGTTCATTGCATCCAAATCGCTGCGTTCTATTGAATGCAGGTAAATCCGCATGTGTTCACTGAACCATGCGGATTTACCGCATACAATACATTCTATTGATGTAGTTGGTAAATTGACATGCTGTGGTCTGGACAGACGTGCCGCATATCAGTCTCCATGGGTGAGCCGCGGGCGTCTGTGGACGCATAGTATATATGGGATTTCTTGAAATCCCATCCACTTTGCTGTCACAGCTGGCCGCTGTGGGTTTGATGCTGCATAAATACGCAGCATCAAACCCACAGAAGTTCCCGATCGTGGGCACAAACCCTAAGGAGCTTCATCGCAAAAGGGGTGAATACATATGCACATGCCAATTTTTAGCTATTTGATCCCATAAGTTTAATTTATGCCTATATTTTTCTCAATTCACCAAACACACGTTGTATTGCAACAAAATAGGTAACTAACCAAGATGGTATGAGTATGGGAAATGTTACTTATTACCGTATTTTTTGGACTATAAGACGCACCGGACCATAAGGCGCACCCCAAATTTGGGGTGAAAATTGCAGAAAAAAATATTTTTTATAAGATGGGGGTCCGTCTTATTGTCCGAATTTACAGTATCTTACCTGAAGGCTGGCGGTGGCAGAGCAGGGTCACAGGAGGCATGGTGTCGGCAGAGGTGGGGTGATGCGGTACGGCGTGCACCTGAGCAGGGTCCCTTCCTGCTTAGGTGGGCGACGCCACGGCCTGGTGTCCATGGGAGGGTTGCAGCACTGGTTACCGGCAGAGGTGCTGGGATGAGGAGGTGCTGGGATGAGGAGGTGCTGGGATGAGGAGGTGCTGGGATCAGGAGGTGCTGGGATCAGGAGGTGCTGGGATCAGGAGGCGCAGTGACAGGTATGGTGTGAGAGGGTCCCTTTCCCCGGTGAGGTGATGCAGCAGCTCGGTAAGCAGCAGAGCCGGGTGAATGCTGTTGTTATCGGTGGTGGCGGCCATCTTCCGGGGGCCGCGCGTGCGCAGATGAAGCGCTCTGCTTCCCGGGGCTTCAGGAAAATGGCCGCGGGAGGCCGCGTGTGCGCAGATGGAGATCGCGGCGGCCATTTTCCTGAAGCTAAGAACTTCAGAAAAATGGCCACCGCGATCCCCATCTGCGCACGCGCGGCATCCCGCAGCCATTTTCCTGAAGCCCCGGGAAGCAGAGCGCTTCATCTGCGCACGCGCGGCCCCCGGAAGATGGCCGCCACTACCGATGACAACAGGATTCACCCGGCTCTGCTGCTTACCGGGCTGCTGCATCACCTCACCGGGGAAAGGGACCCCGCTCACTGCGCCTCCTCATCTCCGCACGTCTGCCGCCGCACCTCGGCCACCGCACCTCTGCCGCCATGGGTAAGCCTGCATTTCGACTATTAGACGCACCCCCCATTTTCCCCCCTTTTTTTGGGGGGAAAAAGTGCGTCTTGTAGTCCGAAAAATACGGTAAGTATTTTGTGTGACATATCTGTGTGATTTAACGGCATGAAAATTCAAAGTGGGAAAATTGTGAAATTTTCAAAATTTTCACCAAATTTCTGTTTTTTCACAAATAAACACAAACCATATCAAATAAATTTTACCACTATCATGAAGTACAATATGTGCCTAGAAAATAATGTCAGAATCACCAGAATCCGTTGAAGCATTCCAGTGTTATAACCTCATAAAGGGACAGTGGTCAGAATTGTAAAAATTGGCCTGCTCATTAACATGCAAACCACCCTCGGGGTTAAAGGTAGAGAGACCCGGGTCTCTGACCTTACTATGATCCTGATATGTCCCCTCCCCCATATAAATGAGGAATGGGACATAAATGTACAATAAACAAGGCACAAAGACAAAACAGGGATAACAGAAAACCATTATCATGCAAAAGCACTCACAAACAATAGGGAGAAGGATAGAGACAGGGAGGAATAAACTAAATCGGGATAGGGTCCAGGAGATAAACGCTTGCGCACAGCAACAAACAACAGATAACTCCTACTACAACTCCCTTCCAACTACTCAGCTTTAGCACTTAATACAGGAAAACAAATCTTTCACTGGCAAGGACTAAACGCCCAGAGACAGTATATATAGAGGGCATATATGATAAGCAGTTGCAGTTGAGAACAACCAGGCTGTATGGTCTCAGCCAGCATAGAAAGTCTTTAACCCTTTCAGCACTGAAGAAAAGGAAATCCATCTAAAATAAGACATGAATCACATAATGTCTAAAGAGGACTGCGACATAACCTTCTAACTCCAGGTCTTCTAAAGGGACGTGACACCCAACAAAATTAAGACTTTGTGAGTAGCCTAGTCAAAGTCCGGACATTAATCTGACTGATATGCTGTGGTCTGACTTTGAAAAGGTGGTTCATGCTGGAAAACCCTTTAATGTGGCTGAAGTACAACAATTCTGCAAAGATGAATAGGCCAAAGTTCCTCCAGAACGTTGTAAAGGACTCATTTCTTGTTATCACAGCTTGATTGCAGTTGTTGCTGGTAAGAGTGGCCAAACCAGTTATTAGGTTTAGGGGGTAATCACTTACAGGGCCCTGTAAGTTTGGATTTCTTTTTCCCTAAATAATAAAGATTTTCATTTAAAAACTGTATTTGTACTTGTGTTATCTTTGTTTAATATCTAAATTTGTTTGGTGATCTGAAACATTTAAGTGTGACAAACATGCAAAAGAATAGGAAATCAGGAGGGGCAAACACTTTTTCATACAACTGTATGTGTATATTAGAAAAAACAGAGAAAATGGACGTAACAGCTTAAATGGAAATGAAATCCGTATATAAACATCTACTGTGAGTAATAGTGGCATATACGTTCTAAACAGTGATAGAATATAATACCTTTATTGAATCACTTTTGAGTGACAAAAGTTGGCACTGTGTGCAAGAGTGCCCGCACAATTACAATGATAAAATTAAAAAGACAATTTAAAAAACGAGACAAACTGCGCACAAGATATAGTTGGTAGAAAAGAAACGGGGACCACAGGGAAAATGATGACAATTAGGTTTTAATGGGCTTTATAAGTTAAGGTGCAAAGTAATACTGTTCCCATAGAGGATATGCCTATACACACGTGGTCAAAATTGTTGATACCCCTTATTTAACCCCTTAGTGACAGAGCCAATTTTGTACTTAATAGCCAGGCCAATTTTTACAATTCTGACCACTGTCACTTTATGAGGTCATAACTCTGGAACGCTTTAACGGATCCCGCTGATTCTTAGTTTTTTCGTGGCATATAATACTTCATGTTAGTGGTAAAATTTCTTTGATATGACTTGTGTTTATTTATGAAAAAACGGAAATATGGTGAAAATTTTTAAAATTTCACAATTTTCAAACTTTTAATTTTTATGCCCTTAAATCTGAGAGCTATGTCACATAAAATAGTCAATAAATAACATTTCTCACATGTCTACTTTACATCTGCACAATTTTGGAAACAAAATTTTTTTGTTAAGAAGTTAAAATGGTTAAAAGTTGACTAGTGATTTCTCATTTTTACAACACCATTTTTTTAGGGACCACATCACATCCCCAAGTCACTTTGAGGGGTGTACATGACAGAAAATACAAAAAAGTGACAACATTCTAAAAACTGCACCCCTCAAGGTGCTCAAAACCACATTCAAGTAGTTAATTATCCCTTTACGTGCTTCACAAGAACTGTAGCAATGTGGAAGGAAAAAATGTTTTACATTTTTTCACAAACATTTTATTTCAGAACCAGTTTTTTTTTATTTTAACAAATGTAAAAAGAGAAAATTAACCACAAAATTTGTTGTACAATTTCTCCTGATTACGCCGATACCCCATATGTGGGGGTAAACCACTGTTTGTTTGCACAGCAGCGCTCGGAAGGGAGGGAGCGTCGTTTGACTTTTTCAATGCAGTATTGGCTGGAATTGAGATCGGATGCCAAGTTACGTATGAAGAGCCCCTGATGTGCCTAAACTCTGGAAACCTCCCACAAGTGACACCATTTTGGAAACTAGACCCCCCCAAAGGAACTTATCTAAGATGTGTGATGAGCACTTTGAACCCCCAAGTGCTTCACAGAAGTTTATAACGTAGAGCAGTGAAAATAAAAAAATCATATTTTTTCCACAAAAATGATCTTTTTTCCCAAAAAATTTTATTTTACCAAGGGTAACAGGAGAAATTAGACCTCCAAAGTTGTTGTGCAATTTGTCCTGAATACGATGATACATTATATGTGGAGGTAAACCACTGTTTGGGCGCATAGCAGAGCTCAGAAGGGAAGGAGCGCCGTTTGACTTTTTCAATGTAGAATTGGCTGGAATTGAGATTGGATGCCATGTCGCGTTTGGAAAGCCCCTGATGTGCCTACCGTCACGATCCATTTTTGGGTCTGTGGTAGATTAAAACTTTTTCCTTTCAGGCCATCAGGGGTTAATGTCAGTGTTTTTTTCCCCCGGTGGCCTGATGGTGTAATTGCATTGTTGCTTTGTCAGCTGTTGTCGGTGGTAACCACTCCCACATCCTTTAAAAGGTCACCTGATGCACCAGCTGATTGTTGGTGTTAGTTCGACAGCTGTGTTCGGTTTATCTGGTGTCGCTATCTTGCTGTGCTTTGCAGCAGAAAGCTAAGTTTGGTACTAATACCCTGTCCCTGTCAGTTTCAGTGTCTGTCTTACCCTACCTTGTGTTGTCTTAGTGCAACGGTGGGACCTGTGTTACATAGTTACATAGTTAGTAAGGCCGAAAAAAGACATTTGTCCATCCAGTTCAGCCTATATTCCATCATAATAAATCCCCAGATCTAAGTCCTTCTACAGAACCTAATAATTGTATGATACAATATTGTTCTGCTCCAGGAAGACATCCAGGCCTCTCTTGAACCCCTCAACTGAGTTCGCCATCAACACCTCCTCAGGCAAGCAATTCCAGATTCTCACTGCCCTAACAGTAAAGAATCCTCTTCTATTTTGGTGGAAAAACCTTCTCTCCTCCAGACGCAAAGAATGCCCCCTTGTGCCCGTCACCTTCCTTGGTATAAACAGATCCTCAGCGAGATATTTGTATTGTCCCCTTATATACTTATACATGGTTATTAGATCGCCCCTCAGTCGTCTTTTTTCTAGACTAAATAATCCTAATTTCGCTAATCTATCTGGGTATTGTAGTTCTCCCATCCCCTTTATTAATTTTGTTGCCCTCCTTTGTACTCTCTCTAGTTCCATTATATCCTTCTTGAGCACCGGTGCCCAAAACTGGACACAGTACTCCATGTGCGGTCTAACTAGGGATTTGTACAGAGGCAGTATAATGCTCTCATCATGTGTATCCAGACCTCTTTTAATGCACCCCATGATCCTGTTTGCCTTGGCAGCTGCTGCCTGGCACTGGCTGCTCCAGGTAAGTTTATCATTAACTAGGATCCCCAAGTCCTTCTCCATGTCAGATTTACCCAGTGGTTTCCCATTCAGTGTGTAATGGTGACATTGATTCCTTCTTCCCATGTGTATAACCTTACATTTATCATTGTTAAACCTCATCTGCCACCTTTCAGCCCAAGTTTCCAACTTATCCAGATCCATCTGTAGCAGAATACTATCTTCTCTTGTATTAACTGCTTTACATAGTTTTGTATCATCTGCAAATATCAATATTTTACTGTGTAAACCTTCTAACAGATCATTAATGAATATGTTGAAGAGAACAGGTCCCAATACCGACCCCTGCGGTACCCCACTGGTCACAGCGACCCAGTTAGAGACTATACCATTTATAACCACCCTCTGCTTTCTATCACTAAGCCAGTTACTAACCCATTTACACACATTTTCCCCCAGACCAAGCGTTCTCATTTTGTGTACCAACCTCTTGTGCGGCACGGTATCAAATGCTTTGGAAAAATCGAGATATACCACGTCCAATGACTCACCGTGGTCCAGCCTATAGCTTACCTCTTCATAAAAACTGATTAGATTGGTCTGACAGGAGCGATTTCTCATAAACCCATGCTGATATGGAGTTAAACAGTTATTCTCATTGAGATAATCCAGAATAACATCCTTCAGAAACCCTTCAAATATTTTACCAACAGTATAGGTTAGACTTACTGGCCTATAATTTCCAGGTTCACTTTTAGAGCCCTTTTTGAATATTGGCACCACATTTGCTATGCGCCAGTCCTGCGAAACAGACCCCGTCGCTATAGAGTCCCTAAAAATAAGAAATAATGGTTTATCTATTACATTACTTAGTTCTCTTAGTACTCATGGGTGTATGCCATCCGGACCCGGAGATTTATCTATTTTAATCTTATTTAGCCGGTTTCGCACCTCTTCTTGGGTTAGATTGGTGACCCTTAATATAGGGTTTTCATTGTTTCTTGGGATTTCACCTAGCATTTCATTTTCCACCGTGAATACCGTGGAGAAGAAGGTGTTTAATATGTTAGCTTTTTCCTCGTCATCTACAACCATTCTTTCCTCACTATTTTTTAAGGGGCCTACATTTTCAGTTTTTATTCTTTTACTATTGATATAGTTGAAGAACAGTTTGGGATTAGTTTTACTCTCCTTAGCAATGTGCTTCTCTGTTTCCTTTTTGGCAGCTTTATTTAGTTTTTTAGATAAAGTATTTTTCTCCCTATAGTTTTTTAGAGCTTCAATGGTGCCATCCTGCTTTAGTAGTGCAAATGCTTTCTTTTTACTGTTAATTGCCTGTCTTACTTCTTTGTTTAGCCACATTGGGTTTTTCCTATTTCTAGTCCTTTTATTCCCACAAGGTATAAACCGCTTACAGTGCCTATTTAGGATGTTCTTAAACATTTTCCATTTTTTATCTGTATTCTTATTTCTGAGGATATTGTCCCAGTCTACCAGATTAAGGGCATCTCTAAGCTGGTCAAACCTTGCCTTCCTAAAGTTCAGTGTTTTTGTTACTCCCTGACAAGTCCCCCTAGTGAAAGACAGTTGAAACTGTACAATATTGTGGTCGCTATTTCCTAGATGCCCGACCACCTGCAGATTTGTTATTCTGTCAGGTCTATTAGATAGTATTAGGTCTAAAAGTGCTGCTCCTCTGGTTGGATTCTGCACCAATTGTGAAAGATAATTTTTCTTGGTTATTAGCAGAAACCTGTTGCCTTTATGGGTTTCACAGGTTTCTGTTTCCCAGTTAATATCCGGGTAGTTAAAGTCCCCCATAACCAGGACCTCATTATGGGTTGCAGCTTCATCTATCTGCTTTAGAAGTAGACTTTCCATGATTTCTGTTATATTTGGGGGTTTGTAACAGACCCCAATGAGAATTTTGTTACCATTTTTCCCTCCATGAATTTCGACCCATATGGACTCGACATCCTCATTCCCTTCGCTAATATCCTCCCTTAAAGTGGACTTTAGACAAGACTTTACATAGAGACAAACCCCTCCTCCTCTCCGATTTTTACGATCCTTTCTAAACAGACTGTAACCCTGTAAGTTAACTGCCCAGTCATAGCTTTCATCTAACCATGTCTCGGTTATTCCCACTATGTCAAAGTTACCTGTAGATATTTCTGCTTCTAGTTCTTCCATCTTGTTTGTCAGGCTTCTGGCGTTTGCGAGCATGCAGTTTAGAGGATTTTGTTTTGTTCCAATCTCCTCGCTGTGGATTGTTTTAGAAATGTTCTTACCTCCCTTCTGAGTATGTTTTCCTGGGTCTTCTTTGTTTGAGTCTAATGTTTTTCTTCCCGTCCCCTCTACTTCTAGTTTAACGCCCTCCTGATGAGTGTAGCGAGTCTTCTGGCGAATGTGTGCTTCCCAGGTTTGTTGAGGTGTAGTCCGTTCTCACTTGCCAATTCCCTACTTAGGGATAGCAGGGCAAGTGAGTGTTTAGGCATCCTGGTCGGCGATGGGTTGAAAGAACCCATATAGGGACGTTAGTAAGAGCAGGGCACATACTCAGGTGAGTGCAGGTGGTGTCCATTCCCCGTTCCCTAATGGCAGGGCCCACTGTTGTTAAAGTTTCCCTGGTGTCCCCTGCTGTGTTGTGCCATCTGGTGACCGACCAATCGTGAGGTTGTGTCACACCGCTTCGGTCACATCGTTACATTAACACCGACTGTCACATTTTTTGGGATTGTATTGGGCAGGTGATGAGCAGTGCCTGGTTTTCTCCACATATACAGCTTACAATTATCACCAAAAAGGTCTATCTGTTACGGATCTGCAACACAGGACTAAGGTAGAAGGGGGAAAACTGACCCTGCACTATGACTAGGCTGAAACCCTACGATGGAGTGGGCGACGCATTCCTTGCGAATAGACCCACCGACGATCCTAGGTTAATCTCAAGCGAAGACCTATAGATAAGGGGAAGGGATTCCCTAAAAGAACTTAAGTCTGGGTACAAAACCTCCTAATAGAAAACAAAGAGAAGGCTTCAGAAACCAATAGAAAACAGAAACTAACGCTAGCAGAACCAGAGGTACCAGCACTGCACAAATAACACACACAGAAGACAAAGGAAAGCACCAAGCTAGAGCTCAAGCAGATAAAGACTGTTGTCCAGCAAGGACTGGGAGGCAGGTGCCAGTTAATAAAGAGTGAAACAAACACCTGACCCAAGACAAACCCAGCACCAGAGGAAAAAGACCAGCAGCCAGAACTCCACAAGAAAATGGAGGATAGTCACAAACTAAACAGATTCTAACAGTACCTCCCCTTTAACGAGGATCCCCCGAATCTTCTAGGCTGGGCCTTATTCGGAAATCTGTGAAAAGCCTTAATTAACCTTGAGGCTGAGACGTCCACAGCTTTCACCCAGGAATTGTCCTCGGGACCGAAACCCTTCCAGGACACAAGATACTGTAACCCTCCTCTATGCCACCTGCAATCAAGAATCAGTGAAATCTCAAACTCGCAGTCTTCATCAATTGGAGGAGCAGACGGCATAGCCGGTGTGTCAACCTTCTTCAGCAAAGATACATGAAAAACTGAATTAATTTTCCAGGAAGAAGGAATGTCTAATCTCACCGCTGCCGAGGTGACAATGTGAACCATTTTGAAAGGTCCTACAAACTTTGGCCTCAACTTTTTAGAAGGGATCTTCAAACGCAGATTCCTAGAGGACAACCAAACCATGCCCCCAACAACAAACCTCGCCTCCCTTCTTCTCTTGTCAAAAAATGTCTTAGACCTCCTATTATCCTGTTTAAGATTATGGCGCACACTGGTCCAAATCCTTTCCAAATTTCCAGAAAAACTCTCCTCCTCAGGCCCAATCCTAGTAAAAGGACCAAAAGATGGATTCTTCCCAGTACAACAAAAGAAAGGAGAACACCCAGCCGAAGAAGACGTATGATTGAGAGCAAACTCAGCTAATGGTAGATATTCCGACCACATCTCCTGATTGTCCGCTACAAAACATCTCAAAAACTGCTCAACGTCCTGGTTCTTCCTCTCAGTCTGTCCATTGGACTGCGGATGATAGCCTGAAGAAAATGACAAATGAACCTTAAGTCTGTCACAAAAGGCACGCCAAAAGCGAGCCACAAACTGTGGTCCCCTATCGGAGACAATGTCCGTGGGAACACCATGGAGTCTGACAATCTCTTTCACAAATGCCCTGGCAAGTGTCTTAGCGCAGGGTAATTTATTGAACGGGACCAGATGACACATCTTACTAAACCGGTCCACAACCCTGATAACAGAAAAACCCTCAGAGACCGGGAGGTCGGTGATAAAATCCATTGCAAGATGCATCCATGGAGAACTTGGAACCTCTAACGGGCAAAGCAACCCTGCTGCCGAAGCATGAGAAGCCTCAGACCTAGCGCACACGGTACACTGACGCACCCACTTGACAATGTCTCTTAGCCACCCGACCACCAGAAACTCCGACTGATCGACTTTCTTGTTTCTGCAATCCCTGGATGACCCGCTAAACAAGACTCATGACATTCTGTAAACAAAACTCTCCTCAGGGCTTTAGGCACAAATAATTTCCCATATGGAGTGTTAGTTGGTGCCGCATCCTGGGCTTTAAGAATGCTAACTCAAAACCTAATGCTGCCACCACCACCCCTCTCTGCAGAATAGATTCTTCCTTTTCAGTATTAGCCGCTGGGGTGAAACTTCGAGACAAAGCATCAGCTTTAACATTTTTTGTCCCAGGGATATATGTCACAGAGAAATGGAACCGGGCAAAAAACAATGCCCACCTAGCTTGACGGGCATTCAAATGTTTAGCAGCATCCAGATAGATCAGGTTATTATGACCAGTAAAGGCTTGTATAGGATGTCTAGCGCCCTCCAAAAATTGTCGCCAATGCTCAAACGCAAGCTTAATGGCGAGCAATTCTCGGTTCCCAACATCGTAGTTGAGCTCCACCTCTGAAACTTTGTTAGAAAAGAAAACATAGGGATGCACCCCATCGTCTCCCTCCTGGGACAGAACAGCCCCCACTCCTACTGAAGAGGCGTCCACCTCTACTAGAAAGGGCTTAGTCTCATCTGTCTGGATCAAAACAGGAGCAGAGCTAAACCTCTCCTTGAGATGCTCAAAAGCCTTAACATCCTCAGGGGACCATTGGACATTATTGGGACCCTTCTTAGTAAGATCAGTAAGGGGTTTTGCGATAACAGAAAAATTCTTTATGAATTTTCTATAATAATTAGCAAACCCCAAAAATCTCTGAAACGACTTCAAGCATTCAGGTCTAGGCCACTCCAATAGAGCCTGAACCTTCACTGGGTCCATCTCAAAACCATCACTGGAAACAAAGTACCCCACAAAACTAATTTTCTGTACCGCAAACTCGCATTTCTCCAGTTTAGCAAAGAGGGTGTTTTCTCTCAGAATCTGCAGAATCTCACGGACTCTCTGCCAATGCGACTCCAGATCAGGCGAATAGATCAAAATATCATCCAAATAAACAATCACACTCCTACCAATCAACGGCCTCAGGATGTCGTTAATGAAATTTTGAAAGACCGCCGGAGCATTTGTAAGGCCAAAAGGCATAACTAGACACTCAAAATGACCTTCCGGTGTATTAAAGGCTGTCTTCCATTCATCGCCTTCTTTAACCCGCAGCAAATTATATGCCCCACAGAGATAGATCTTAGAGAACCACTTGGCTCCAACTAATGGCTTAAGCAAATCCGGAATTAGCGGAAAGGGGTAAGGATTGTGCACAGTGATCTTTTTAATCTCTCTGAAATCCAGACACGGCCTAAGACCCCCATCTTTTTTTTTGGCAAAAAAGAACCCCACAGCCACAAGGGACTTAGAGGGTCTTATATGACCTGCAGCAAGAATAGTCTGCAGGTATTCCTTTAAGGCCTCCCTCTCGGGAATCGTCAGATTAAATAAATGACGCTTAGGGAGAGTAGCACCTGGGACGAACTCAATAGCGCAATCGTAATCTCTATGAGGTGGTAGAGCTTGTGACTTCACTTCTGAAAATACTTTCCAGAATTCCTGAATGGCTTCAGGTAGCTTATTTTTCACAACAGCAGCAATGTGTACATCACAACATTTCCCATAGCACTCCTGACCCCAGAATCTTATCGTACTTGATGACCTTTCGAGAAACGCACCCATGCTCTAGAGGAGTGTTATCAATTGCAACTACAGGAAAAGGGCATGATAAAGGTACAGAATCAATCTTATACTTGTCTAGAAATTGTTGATCAATCAAATTAAGTGCAGAACCACAGTCCACCATCACTTGAAAATCAATCGAATGACCACGACAGGTAGAACTACCAGAAAAGAAACTCCTGCCAACCGTAAAAATGCAATGCGAAAGGGGTTATTCTAATTGACCTTTTTTTTCTCTTTTCCTTGTTTAGGCATCCTTCACATTGCTTCATAAAATGGTCAGCCTTACCACAATAAAGGCATAGCCCTCTCAGAGAATCTTCTCTGCCTTTCCTGGGAACGAGAGGACACCGCCCCAAGTTGCATCGGCTCCCCACAGTCAACAGGGCTCTCCAGCAAAATTGAAACCTTCTCATTCTGTCTACCTTTCAATCTTCTATCCACTCGGATAGCTAATTGCATAGCAGCCCCAAGCGTAGCCGCTGCAGGATATGCAATGAGCAAATCTTTAACCCTGTCATTCAAACCTGCTAAAAACTGACTCTTGAGTGCTGGATCATTCCAGCTGACCTCTGCAGACCATCGTCTGAACTGGGTACAATATCTCTCAGCGTCGCCAGAACACTGTTTCAGACGCCTGAGTTCTGCCTCGGCTGTAGTGACCCGATCAGGATCATCATATAATACCCCCATAGCAGAAAAAAACGCTTCTACTGACATCAAACAAGGGTCACCATGACGCAATGTAAATGTCCAAACTTGTGGCTCACCTCGCAATAACAACATAATAATCCCCATACGCTGTAATTCAGCCCCTGAAGACCTGGATCTAAGCCAAAAATAAAGTAAACATGCATTTTTAAATGAAAAAAAATCCTGCCGTTTACCAGAAAAACATTCAGGCAAACCCACCTTAGGTTCTTCAGAGCAGATTTCAGGGCAATTACTCAGGTGCTGTGGTAAGCTGGCAACTTCCAACGTTAACCCTTGCAGACGCTGAGCAAGATCTTGAACGCTGTTCATATTGCAGAAATCCGGGAGGGTTTTTTTTTTTTTTAATTTCTTTCTGGCTGGACAAACTGTCACGGATCTGCAACACAGGACTAAGGTAGAAGGGGGAAAACTGACCCTGCACTATGACTAGGCTGTAACCCTACGATGGAGTGGGCGACCCATTCATTAAAAATAGACCCACCGACGATCCTAGGTTAATCTCAAGCGAAGACCTATAGATAAGGGGAAGGGGTTCCCTAAAAGAACTAAGGACTGGGAACAAAAACGGGTCACCTCCTAATAGAAAACAAAGAGAAGGCTGCAGAAACCAATAGAAAACAGAAACTAACGCTAGCAGAACCAGAGGTATCAGCACTGCACAAATAACACACACAGAAAACAAAGCAAAGCACCAAGCTAGAGCTCAGGCAGATAAACACAGTTGTCCAGCAAGGACTGGGAGGCAGGTGCTGGTTAATAAACAGTGAAACAAACAACTGACCCAAGACAAACCCAGCACCATAGGAAAAAGACCAGCAGCCAGAACTCCACAAGAAATGGCGGATAGTCACAAACTAAACAGATTCTAACACTATCTTCGTCTCATCAGACCAGAGAATCTTATTTCTCATAGTCTGGGAGTCCTTCATGTGTTTTTTAGCAAACTCTGTGCGGCTTTCATATGTCTTAGGCCGGCGTCACACTGGCGAGTTTTACGGACGTAAGAGCGCAGAAACTACGTCCGTACAACTCGCATTACATACGGCACAATTATTCTCAATGGGGCTGCTCCTATTAGCCGTATATTACGGTTCAGTATTATACGGCTTTCTACGGCCGTACAAAATCGCAGCATGCTGCGTTTGTCAGCGTATTGCGCAAAAAAATCGCTAATGAAAGTCTATGGGGGCGAGAAAAATACGGATTCCACACGGACCTGCAGTGTGACTTGCGAGAAATACGCAGCGGTGTTAGTGAAAAGTCGGTAATTCAATTGCCGGCTTTTCATTTCTCCTGCCTAAACCCGACAGGATATGAGACATGGTTTACATAAAGTAAACCATCTCATATCCCCTTTTTTTTTGCATATTCCACACTACTAATGTTAGTAGTGTGTATGTGCAAAATTTCAGCGCTGTAGCTGCTGAAATAAAGGGTTAAATGGCGGAAAAAATTGGCGTGGGCTCCCGCGCAATTTTCTCCGCCAGAGTGGTAAAGCCAGTGACTGAGGGCAGATATTAATAGCCAGGAGAGGGTCCATGGTTATTGGCCCCCCCGTGGCTAAAAACATCTGCCCCCAGCCACCCCAGAAAAGGCACATCTGGAAGATGCGCCTATTCTGGCACTTGGCCACTCTCTTCCCACTCCCTGTAGCGGTGGGATATGGGGTAATGAAGGGTTAATGCCACCTTGCTATTGGAAGGTGACATTAAGCCAGATTAATAATGGAGAGGCGTCAATTATGACACCTATCCATTATTAATCCAATTGTTGGAAAGGGTTAAAAAACACACACACACATGATTTAAAAGTATTTTAATGAAATAAACACAGCGGTTGTTGTAATAATTTATTGTTCTCTCAATCCATCAGGAACACCCTCGCTTGGAAAAATAATAAACGCACAAGATACATACCTTCTGGTGAACCGTCTCGTCCCACGATATAATCCATCTGAAGGGGTTAACTAATATTACAGGCAGGAGCCCTGCTAAATGCAGCGGTGCTCCGTGCCTGTAATCCCCGGCGAATGAATGAAATGTAGGTCATTGACCTACATTTCCTTCAGTCGCGGTGATGCGCCCCCTGGTGGATGTCCTCATATGACCTGGAGCGTGGGAAAAAGTTCCCAGGCTGCAGTTCATGAGAACATCCAGCAGGGGCGCATCACCGCGACTCAATGTAAGTACAGATCACTGCTTTCCTTTCAGCACCCGGGGATTACAGGCACGGAGCACAGCTGCATTAGCAGGGCTCCTGCCTGTAATATTAGTTAACCCCTTCAGATGGATTACTTCGTGGGACGAGATGGTTCACCAGAAGGTATGTATCTTGTGCGTTTATTATTTTTCCAAGCGAGGGTGTTCCTGATGGATTGAGAGAACAATAAATTATTACAACAACCGCTGTGTTTATTTTATTAAAATACTTTTAAATCATGTGTGTGTGTTTATTAACCCTTTCCAACAATTGGATTAATAATGGATAGGTGTCATAATTGACGCCTCTCCATTATTAATCTGGCTTAATGTCACCTTTCAATAGCAAGGTGGCATTAACCCTTCATTACCCCATATCCCACCGCTACAGGGAGTGGGAAGAGAGTGGCCAAGTGCCAGAATAGGCGCATCTTCCAGATGTGCCTTTTCTGGGGTGGCTGGGGGCAGATGTTTTTAGCCATGGGGGGGCCAATAACCATGGACCCTCTCCTGGCTATTAATATCTGCCCTCAGTCACTGGCTTTACCATTCTGGCGGAGAAAATTGCGCGGGAGCCCACGCCAATTTTTTCCGCCATTTAACCCTTTATTTCAGCAGCTACAGCGCTGAAATTTTGCACATACACACTACTAACATTAGTAGTGTGGAATATGCAAAAAAAAAGGGGATATGAGATGGTTTACTGTATGAAAACCATGTCTCATATCCTGTCGGGTTTGTGCAGGAGAAATGAAAAGCCGGTAATTGAATTACCGGCTGTTCACAGATATCGCGCTGAATGAAATCTAAATACAGAATATATATATATGTGTCTCAATGACATATATATATATATATACTGTATATATGTTTTCCCGAACATTTGAGCACATAAATCCATTAGATGTCGGTTTTGCAAGCCTGCGCGAAAATCTCGCAGTACGGATGCCATACGGATTACATACCGAGGATGCCATGCGCAAAATACGCTGACACACCCTGACTACGGATCACTATTTTGGGAACATTTCTCCGTATTACGGCCGTAGTACGGACGTAAAAAACGGACCGTATTGTCTTACGCCGAGTGTGACGCCGGCCTTACACTGAGGAAAGGCTTCCGTCTGGCCACTCTGCCATAATGGCCCGACTGGTGGAGGGCTGCAGTGATAGTTGACTTTATGGCACTTTCTACCATCTCCCTACTGCATCTCTGGAGCTCAGCTACAGTGATCTTGGGATTCTTCTTTACCTCTCTCACCAAGGCTCTTCTCTCACGACTGCTCAGCTTGGCTGGACGGCCAGGTCTAGAAAGACTTCTGGTGGTCCCAAATGTCTTCCATTTAAGCATTATGGAGTCCACTGTGCTCTTGGGAACCTTGAGTAATGCATTCTGTTATAACCTTGGCCAGATCTGTGCCTTATCACAATTCTGCCTCTGAGCTCCTTGGCCAGTTCCTTTGACCTTATCATTATTTATTATTATAGCGCCATTTATTCCATGGCCCTTTACATGTGAGGATGGGTATACATAATAAAAACAAGTACAATCATCTTAACCCCTTTACCCCCAAGGGTGGTTTGCATGTTAATGACCGGGCCAATTTTTACAATTCTGACCACTGTCCCTTTATGAGGTTATAACTCTGTAACGCTTCAACAGATCTTGGCGATTCTGACATTGTTTTCTCATGACATATTGTACTTCATGATAGTGGTAAAATGTATTCGATATAACTTGCGTTTATTTGTGAAAAAAACGGAAATTTGGTGAAAATTTTGAAAATTTAGCAATTTTCCAACTTTGAATTTGTATGCCCTTAAATCACAGAGATATGTCACACAAAATACTTAATAGGTAACATTTCCCAAATGTCTACTTTACATCAGCACAATTTAGGAACCAAAATTTTTTTGGGTTAGGGAGTTATAAGGGTTAAAAGTTGACCAGAAATTTCTCATTTTTACAACACCATTTTTTTTTAGGGACCACATCTCATTTGAAGTCATTTTGAGGGGTCTATATGATAGAAAATACCCAAGTGTCACACCATTCTAAAAACTGCACCCCTCAAGGTGCTCAAAACCACATTCAAGAAGTTTTTTAACCCTTCAGGAGTTTCAGAGGAATTTTTGGAATGTTTAAATAAAAATTAACAATTTACTTTTTTTTTACACAAAATTTATTTCAGCTCCAATTTGTTTTATTTTACCAAGAGTAACAGGAGAAAATGGACCCCAAAAGTTGTTGTACAATTTGTGCTGCGTACGCTGATACCCCATATGTGGGGGTAAACCACTGTTTGGGCGCATGGCAGAGCTCGGAAGGGAAGGAGCGCCATTTGACTTTTCAATGCAATATTGACTGGAATTGAGATGGGACGCCATGTTGCGTTTGGAGAGCCCCTGATGTGCCTAAACATTGAAACCTCCGACAAGTGACACCATTTTGGAAAGTAGACCCCCTAAAGAACTTATCTAGATGTGTGGTGAGCACTTTGACCCACCAAGTGCTTCACAGAAGTTTATAATGTAGAGTCGTAAAAATAAAAAATCATATTTTTTCACAAAAATTATCTTTTCGCCCCCAATTTTTTATTTTCCCAAGGGTAAGAGAAGAAATTGGACCCCAAAAGTTGTTGTGCAATTTGTCCTGAGTATGCTGATACCCGATATGTGGGGGTAAATGACTGTTTGGGCGCATGGCAGAGCTCGGAAGGGAAGGAGCGCCGTTTGACTTTTCAATGCAAAATTGACTGGAATTGAGATGGGACACCATGTCGTGTTTGGAGAGCCCCTGGTGTGCCTAAACATTAAACTCCCCCACAAGTGACACCATTTTGGAAAGTAGACCCCCTAAGGAACTTATCTAGATGTGTTTTGAGAGCTTCGAACCCCCAAGTGTTTTACTACAGTTTATAAAGCAGAGCTGTGAAAATAAAAATTCTTTTTTTTTTTCCACAAAAATGATTTTTTAGCCTCGTTTTGTATTTTCACAAGGGTAACAGGATAAATTGGACCCCAAAAGTTGTTGTCCAATTTATCCTGACTATGCTGATACCCCATATGTGGGGGGGGAACCACTGTTTGGGTGCATGGCAGAGCTCGGAAGGGAAGGAGTGCCATTTGCAATGCAGACTTAGATGGATTGGTCTGCAGGTGTCACGTTGCATTTGCAGAGCCCCTGATGTACCCAAACAGTAGAAACCCCCAAAAGTGACCCCATATTGGAAACTAGACCTCCCAAGGAACTTATCTAGATGTATTGTGAGAACTTTGAACCCCCAAGTGTTTCACTACAGTTTACAACGCAGAGCCGTGAAAATAAAAAATCTTTTTTTTCCCACAAAAATGATTTTTAGCCCCCCAAATTTATATTTTCCCAAGGGTAACAAGAGAACTTGGACCCTAAAAGTTGTTGTCCAATTTGTCCCGAGTTCGCTGATGCCCCATATGTTGGGGTAAGCCCCTGTTTGGGCGCACAGGAAAGCTCGGAAGGTAAGGAGCACTGTTTTACTTTTTCAATGCAGAATTGGAATTGAGATCGGACGCCATGTCGCGTTTGGAGAGCCCCTGATGTGCCTAAACAGTGGAAACTCCCTAATTCTAACTGAAACCCTAATCCAAACACACCCCTAACCCTAATCCCAACGGTAACCCTAACCACACCCCTAACCCTGACACACCCCTAACTCTAATCCCAACCCTAATCTCAACCGTAAATGTAATCCAAACCCTAACCCTAACTTTAGCCCCAACCCTAACTTTAGCCCCAACTGTAACCCTAACTTTAGCTCCAACCCTAGCCCCAACCCTAACCCTAGCTTTAACACTAGTACTAACCCTAACCCTATGTCATGTCGGACGCTGTTCAGACCAGGTCGTCCGACAGACAGCGGTAATTCCGCTTTTGTCCACTATGCGCTCATTGGCGTCGGCTAGATTTTATCTAGCTGGTCCGGGGTTAATTTACCTGGTGCTCGGATTGGAAGCTGGGCCATGCCCACTGCCTTTAAATAGTTCTCCTGAACATTGGGCGTCGTAGATTATAGCTTCTGTCTTGTGCGTGGTTATCTCGGTCTGGAGTGGTGAGCTATGTAGTTGGAGTATCGTTGCTGGTGGTGTATTTCCCTTTGTCTTATTTTCTCCTTCCCATATTTGTATTTGTTTTGCCCTTTGCATTTATAGTGTATTCCTGAGTGACTGCGGCGTGGTGCTTATTTTTCCGTTATCCTTTTCTGTGCTAACTGTGGGTATTGGAGTGTGGTCTCTTCACTGGTGGGGGTGGTTTCAGCCTAGGGTTGAAACAGGAGATAGGGCGAGGGTGGAGGCCCAGACATGCACACCATCAGTGTAAACTCTGGGAGAGGGTCAGTCAGGGTTTCCCTAGTCTGAGGGAAATCGCAGGGGCCCGGGTTATTAGCTCTTTCCTACCTAGGTCTCCCGTGACACCCTAGCCCTAATGGGAAAATAGAAATAAATACATTTTTTTAATGTTGTTATTTTTCCCTAACTAAGGGGGTGATGAAGGGGGGTTTGATTTACTTTTATAGCATTTTTTATAGCGGATTTTTATGATTGGCAGCTGTCACACACTAAAAGACGCTTTTTATAGCAAAAAAGTTTTTGCGTCTCCACATTTTGAGACCTATAATTTTTCCATATTTTGGTCCACAGTCATGTGAGGTCTTGTTTGTTGCGGGACGAGTTGACGTTTTTATTGGTAACATTTTCGAACACGTGACAGTTTTTGATCGCTTTTTATTCCGATTTTGTGTGGGGGGCGTTTATACCGTTCCACGTTTGGTAAAATTGATAAAGCATTTTTATTCTTCGGGTCAGTACGATTACAGCGGCGATACCTCATTTATATCATTTTTTTATGTTTTGGCGCTTTTATACGATAAAAACTATTTTATAGAATAAATAATTATTTTGGCATCGCTTTATTCTGAGGACTATAACTTTTTTCTTTGATGATGCTGTATGGCGGCTCGTTTTTTGCGGGACAAGATGACGTTTTCAGCGGTACCATGGTTATTTATATCCGTCTTTTTGATCGCGTGTTATTCCACTTTTTGTTCAGCGGTATGATAATAAAGCGTTTTTTTTTTGCCTCATTTTTTTTTTTCCCTACGATGTTCACTGAAGGGGTTAACTAGTGGGACAGTTTTATAGGTTGGGTCGTTACGGACGCGGCGATACTAAATATGTGTACTTTTATTGGTTTTTTTTTTATTTAAAGAAATGTATTTATGGGAATATTTTTTTTTTCTTTATTTAGGAATTTTTTTTTTTTTTTTACACATGTGGAAATTTTTTTTTTTACATTTTTACTTTGTCCCAGGGGGGACATCACAGATCGCTGATCTGACAGTTTGCACAGCACTCTGTCAGATCGGCGATCTGATTTACAGTGCTGCAGGCTTACCAAGCGCCTGCTCTGAGCAGGCACTTTGTAAGCCACTCCCTGCAGGACCCAGATGCAGCCCCGCGGCCATTTTGGATCCGGGGACTGCAGGGAGAGGAGGTAAGAGACCCTCGGAGCAACGCGATCACATCGCGTTGCTCCGAGGGTCTCAGGGAAGCCCGCAGGGAGCCCCCTCCCTGCGCGATGCTTCCCTGTACCGCCGGCACACCGCGATCATGTTTGATCGCGGTGTGCCGGGGGTTAATGTGCCGGGGGCGGTCCGTGACCGCTCCTGGCACATAGTGCTGGATGTCAGCTGCGATAGTCAGCTGACACCCGGCCGCGATTGGCCGCGCTCCCCCCGTGAGCGTGGCCGATGGCGCTGGACGTACTATCCCGTCGGTGGTCATACGGGCCCACCTCACCTCGACGGGATAGTACGTCCAATGTCAGAAAGGGGTTAAACAATACAAGTCACAACTGGTACAGGAGGAGAGGACCGCGAGGGCTCACAATCTACAAGGGATGGGTGGGGATACAGTAGGTGAGGATAGAGCTGGTCGTGCAGTGGTTTGGTCGATCGGTGGTTACTGCAGGCTTGTCGGAAGAGGTGGGTCTTCAGGTTCTTTTTGAAGGTTTCGATGGTAGGCGAGAGACTGATATGTTGTGGTAGAGAGTTCCAGAGTAGGGGTGATGCGCGAGAGAAATCTTGTATGCGATTGTGGGAAGAGGAGAGAAGAGGGGAGTAGGGAAAGAGATCTTGTGAGGATCGGAGGTTGCATGCAGGAAAGAACCGGGAGACGAGATCACAGATGTATGGAGGAGACAGGTTGTGGATGGCTTTGTATGTCATGGTTAGGGTTTTGTACTGGAGTCTCTGGGTAATGGGGAGCCATTGAAGGGATTGACAGAGGGGAGAGTGTTATGAGCTGGTGGTTTAGGAGCAACATGGGACGTGTTCTGGAGGAGGTGGTACCTGTACTGACCGCAGTTCCTGAGCTTAACACAACACTAGAAGTAGCCGTGGGATGTTTCTGTCACTCCCTAGACACCTCGTCACAGCCGGAGGACTAACTACCCCTAAAGATAGAAACAGGAAAGCTATCTTGCCTCAGAGAAAATCCCCAAAGGATAGAACAGCCCCCCACAAATATTGACTGTGAGTGGAGAGGGAAATGACATACGCAGAATGAAACCAGGATGTAGCAAAGGAGGCCAGTCTAGCTAGATAGATAGAACAGGACAGAATACTGTGCGGTCAGTATTAAAAACTAGAAAAATCCACCACAGAGTTACAAAAATCTCCACACCTGACTAAAGGTGTGGAGGGTAAATCTGCTTCCCAGAGCTTCCAGCTTAACTGAATAAATCCATACTGACAAGCTGGACTAGAAAAAACATAGAAAGTGCAGAACGATTAAGTCCACAAGAAGTGGACTGCAAAAGAACAAAGCAAGGACTTATCTTTGCTGAACGGGTCAGAATATCAGGGAAATCCAAGCAGAGATGTGAATCCAACCAGGAACCATTGACAACTGGCACTGGCTGAAGGATAGAACCAGGCTAAATAGCCGAGCCAGAAAGACAATCAGTGGAAGCAGCTGCTGACTACTAAATCCAAGGAGCAGCCGTACCACTTAAAACCACCGGAGGGAGCCCAAGAGCAGAACTCACAAAAGTGCCACTTACAACCACCGGAGGGAGCCCAAGAGCGGAATTCACAACAGGAGAGGCTGGGGAATAGCGGGGGGACAGGTGGATTAGTCAGGCAGCAAAGTTAATAGATTGGAGGGGTGCGAGAGTGTTAGAGGGGAGGCCACAGAGCAGGACGTTACAGTAGTCAAGGCGGGAGATGATGAGGGCATGTACTAAGGTTTTTGGAGATTCTTGGTTTTAGGAATGTACGGATCCGTGAAATATTTTTGAGTTGAAGGCGGCAGGAAGTGGAAAGGGCTTGGATATGTGGTTTGAAGGAGATCAGTGTCAAGGATTACCCCGAGACAGTGAGCTTGTGGGACTAGGGAGAGTGGGCAGCCGTTTACTGTAATGGATAGGTTCGTTGGGGGGGCCGCGTGAGATGGGAGAAAGACGATGAATTCTGTTTTGTCCATGTTAAGTTTTAGAAATCTAGCGGAGAAGAAGGATGAAATAGTGGACAGACATGAGGGATTCTGGTTAGTAGTGTGGTGATATCTGGTCCAGAGATATAGATCTGTGTGTCATCAGCATCGAGATGATACTGAAAACCGTGAGATTCTATGAGCTGTCCAAGGCCAAAGGTGTAAATGGAGAAGAGCAGGGGCCTTAGAAACTGAACCTTGTGGGATTCCGACAGATAGGGGGAAAGGTGAGGAGGTGATGTGTGAATGGGAGATGCTGAATGTCCAAACTGTTAGGTATGACGAGATCCAGGATAGGGCCAAGTCTGTGATGCCAAGGGATGAGAGGGTCTGCAGCAACAGGGAATAGTCCGCTGTGTCAAAGGCAGAGGACAGGTCCAGGAGGAGGAGGACAGAGTAGTGTTGCTTGCTCTTGGCAGTTAATAGGTCATTGGTGACCTTAGTTAGTGCAGTTTCAGTGGAGTGGCGTGACCGGAAGCCAGATTGTAAGCGGTCGAAGAGGGAAATGATTCTCATTTCGTCTGACATGCAGTGAGCTGTGAGGTCTTATATAGACAGGTGTATGCCTTTCCAAATCAAGTCCTATCAGTTTAATTAAACACAGCTGGACTCCAATGAAGTAGAACCATCTCAAGGAGGATCACAAGGAAATGGACAGCATGTGACCCCACCCATCGGACCGGACAGGGATGATTGACATACGAAAACGGAGAGATTACTAAGGTATTTTGGCAGCAAAGGTGGGGAATCGGGAAATATGAAAGGTACTGATGTAAAGCTGAGCTCAGACCCTATTGAACCATATTTTTATCTCATATCGAAAAAACGGGGTGACAGGCTCCCTTTAAATATGAGTGTCTGAGCAGAGGACCTGAATACTTATTACCATGTGATATTTCAGCTCTCCTTTTAAATAAATTTGCAAAAATTTCTACATTTGTTTTTTTTTCAGTCAAGATGGGGTGCAGAGTGTACATTAATGTGAAAATAATGAACTTTTTTTAATTTACCAATTGGCTGCAATGAAACAAAGTGAAAAATTTAAAGGGGTCCGAATACTTTCCATACCCCCTGTATGTTTATACAGTATGTATGTGTATATTTATGTGAAGTGTGTATATTTGTGTAGTGTGTATATGTATGCAGTGTGTGTATATAGTGCTTATATGTATGCAGTGTGTATATGTATGAAGTGTATGTGTATACAGTGTGTATATGTATGCAGTATGCGTATATAGTGTGTATGTATGCAATGTGTATATAGTGTGTATATACGCAGTATGTGTACATGTATGCAATGTGTGTGTATATGTATGCAGTGTGTGTATATTTTTGTGTGTAGTGTGCATCTCTGCATCTATTACACCCAGCGCTGAGCAGCAGTGTGTGTATAGTGTGTGCAGTGTATACAGTGTGTATGTGTATAAAGTGTGTGTGTATAGAGTGTGCAGTGTATATATGTGTGTGCAGCGTGTATATAGTGTGTTGTGAACAGTGTGTATATACTGTGTCGTGTGTATGTATGTCTGTATCTGTTACACCCA
Source organism: Ranitomeya variabilis (assembly GCF_051348905.1). Taxonomy (NCBI): domain Eukaryota; kingdom Metazoa; phylum Chordata; class Amphibia; order Anura; family Dendrobatidae; genus Ranitomeya; species Ranitomeya variabilis. The sequence goes on along the minus strand of NC_135232.1, from coordinate 886,060,178 downwards.
GCACTGAGCAGCAGTGTCTGTAGTGTATATGTATGCAGTGTGTATATAGTGTATACTGTGTCATGTGCAGTGTGTGTATACTGTGTCGTGTGCAGTGTGTGTAGTGTGTGTATATGTATGCAGTGTGTGTATATAGTGCTTATATGTATGCAGTGTGTATGTGTATGAAGTGTATGTGTATACAGTGTGTATATGTATGCAGTATGCGTATATAGTGTGTATGTATGCAATGTGTATACAGTGTGTATATACGCAGTATGTGTACATGTATGCAATGTGTGTATATGTATGCAGTGTGTTTATTTTTGTGTGTAGTGTGCATCTCTGCATCTATTACACCCAGCGCTGAGCACCAGTGTGTGTGTATAGTGTGTGCAGTGTATATATGTGTGTGCAGCGTGTATATAGTGTGTTGTGAACAGTGTGTATACACTGTGTCGTGTGTATGTATGTCTGTATCTGTTACACCCAGCGCTGAGCAGCAGTGTCTGTACTGTATATGTATGCAGTGTGTATATAGTGTATACTGTGTCATGTGCAGTGTGTGTATACTGTGTCGTGTGCAGTGTGTGTATATAGTGTGTGTATATGTATGCAGTGTGTGTATAGTGTGTCGTGTGTACGTCTATCTGTATCACAGCCAGCGCTTTGCAGCGACTGCGCATTAATTCCAGGCACGTGCGCCGCTATCAGGACGCCAATGAGACCCGTGAACAGCGCTCATTACAGCTGTCAGCGTCTGGTCAGCCATTTTCTATGAGACGCTTTGTTTTCCCAGCGGCCATGTTCTGGATAGGAGGTCTCCGTGCCCTGCCCCTGTCAGGCGTGTAGATGGCAGTGTCGGCTCGCCCGTGTGTACTTGCAGGGGCCGTGCTTCTCGAGCAGAGGAGGGGATAAACCATGAGCGTGCTCTGGAGCGGCGGCTTGCTCAGGCTCCATCGGGCCGCGGTCTCCTGTAGTCCCGGAAGACCTCTAGCGTGTCGCCGCTGGCTCAGCATGCAGCGCTACAGCACTGAGGAGCGGGGGCGGCCCAACACTGCGGAGTACCGGCTGTACTTCAGTAAGTAGGAGCAGGCTGAGGAGAGGGGGGTTCTCGTAGCCAGCCGCGCAGTTTCCTGTCAGTGAGCGCACGGACTCCCCTCTCTTCTCATCACATGGACCTGGCGGCGGCTATAAATACCCCGTCCACAGTGCCGTCTACCAGTCTGGTCTGCTGCCTGTGGAGGCTGTGAGGGTTCTGTGACCTTGTCACACCTGGACGTGGGAAAAGCGTTTGACCTTCCTGTGTCACTGCCTTATAATGCCACCTTTCCAATATCCTTGTCCTGTGCCCTCCATGTGGTGGGGTCATGACCTGCCTGTACAGGAGGTCACCGTGCCTGAAGGTCGCTGGTAACCATGATGAAAGTCTCTCCGTAAATGACACACCCTATTAAACCTGGTACAAAATTACCGAAAGGTCATATCTATGACCCCGTGTGGAGCCCATGTGCTGCCCCGCTGGAGGTGGAGAGAAGAAATTGACTGATCCTTTTGTCCACCGTCTTAAAATAAAGAATGTTTCTGGGGCATCGTCCGCAATAAAAACGTGCTGGAAGTGTGCACGTGACTGGTCCTGCCCATAGAGCACCTGGGTCCATCTACAGCTCGTTCTTAAAGGGAATCTGTCAGCAGCTTCTTTCTATGGAATCTGAGAGCAGCGTGATGTAGAGACAGAGCCCCTGATTCCAGTGCTGTCACTGGACTGCTTGGTGCAGTTCTGATAGGGTATGTTTCCATGTTCAGGAAACAATGCGTGTTTGACGCTGCGCAGAGCCGCAGCATCAAACACGCAGCGTCCAGATGTTACAGCATAGTGGAGGGGATTTTATGAAATCCCGTGTCCACTATGCGTGGAAACACGCACCCGGCGGCCCTGCGATTCCTGACATGCGGCGCGTCTTTTAAGATCGCAGCATGTCTGTTTACCTTGTGGCGACACTGCGCCGCTGCAAGGTATATCACAGGGCCCTATGTGTGGGGTGCGATGATTCCGGATGTGTGCAATGAACACATCCGGCATCATCGCGTCACAGAAGGGGGCGGGGCTTAGGGCGGAGCCGGTTTGCCGCTCCGTCCAAAGCGCCGGCCATCCTGAAGGTGGACACATACCCATAGAATCCCTGGTTTCTCAGGTGTAGATGTAGCAGTGGTCAGTATGCTGGTGATGGGTCGTTTGTGACCAAACCGAGCAAAAGATGCGGCTCCCTGCTGTGAACGATGGGAACCAGCATCCTGCTGAATGGCTCTCACTGGCATAAAATTCCGTGTTCAGCTGGTGCAAACTCCGCCCACCTGATCCAAACTTCACCCATTAATCAATTTAATTGGCTGACTGCAAGTAAGCAGTGTTTCAGGCGTGGGTGGGCGGGGTTTTGAACACATTCACGTCATTTTAAATGTGTTCACATATTCCGAACACATAAGTAATAGGGATTCAGTTAGGATCCAAAACCGCTGGCTCTTGAGTGGAGCTGAGAGTCAGATCACCAAAAAGAGCCAGACTGCTGCAGAATGCTTATGTGTATAACCCAAGCAAGCTGCCAATCAGGGATGGGGGCGGGGTTACACAGATTAGCTGGACTGCCTGGCACGCGGGATGTAGTCCTGTATTGATGATCTCCTGCTGCTAAAACACTGATTGTATTGAAACTACATGAAGCTGTTGGAATCGGGCTTTCTGCCGCTACATCTTTATGCTCTGACTACATAGCAAAAACTTTCTGACAGATTTTCTTTAAAGGGAATCTGTCAGCAATATTTTACCCCCTCAAAATTATTTATATGCACATGTAGCTTTTTCAAAGACAAGTCCAGCAACACCTTTACATGGCCAGTTAGCGAAAACAGACATGGTGGAAACGCATTGAATTTAATGGCCCCTGGGCCGAGACCTTACTGAAAGTGCAAGAGCAACTCCACAAAAATCATTTGATCCTACAGAGAACAAGGAGTCCTAGCCCTCAGATAAACACAAAGGTATATAAAGTGACGTGAGACAGAAGTTGTTTAAGTAGAATACAAAAATATCTTTGTTAATTAAACTCACAAAATGAATGCAGGCATATAGCCCAAATACAAAATACAAGATGAGAGTAAAAATGGGGGGGACAAAACAAATAGGCGTCACAAAACACCAGAGAACCTCCACTAGAGGTATTAACATCAAAAAATAGCCCCGAGCAAAAAAGGACATATGGAACTCTCCATGAAGAGAGGTCTAACTAGCAAGTGCGTTCACTCTGCTGGGTTCCCTCCCCCCACATGGGTAAGCAACAGATCCTACTATGCACTATGAGCAACACTCACTTTTTTCCTCTCCTGGGTCCTGTTTAGTACTTGCTAGTTAGACCTCTCTTCATGGAGAATTCCATCTGTCCTTTTTTGCTCGGGGCTATTTTTTGATGTTAATACGTCTAGTGGAGGTTCTCAGGTATTTTGTGATGCCTATTTGTTTTGTCCCCCCCATTTTTACTCTCATCTTGTATTTTGTATTTGGGCTATATGCCCGCATTAATTTTGTGAGTGAGTTTAATTAATAAAAGTATTTTTGTATTCTACTTAAACAACTTCTGTCTCACTTCACTTTATATACCTTTGTGTTTCTTTGAGGGCTATGACTCCTTGTTCTCTGTAAGATCAAAAAACCTTTACATGGCCAGTCTGTTCCTCCATTACTGAGAAATCTGTGTTTAAGGCTACTTTCACACTAGCGTCGGTACGGGCGCGTCGCAATGCGTCGGGCCGACGACGTACTGACGCATGCTGTGAAATAACTGCAAGACGTGGGCAGCGGATGCAGTTTTACAATGCATATGCTGCCCATTCTGCAGTCTGGGGAGGAGGGGGCAGAGTTTCGGCCATGCATGCGCGGTCGAAAATGGCGGACTCGACGCTCAAAAAAACGTTTAATGGAACTTTTTTTGTGCCGACGGTCCGCCAAAACACGACGCATCCATCGCACGACGGATGCGACGTGTGGCAATCCGTCGCAATGCGTCGCTTATGAAAGTCTATGGAGAAAAAAAACGCATCCTGCGGGCAACTTTGCAGGATGCGTTTTTTCTCCAAAACGACACATTGAGACGTGCGTCACACGGCGCTAATGTGAAAGTAGCCTAAGTTGATATGAAAATGAGACTGATGTGCTTTGGATGCAGTAGCACTTCTCAAGGCTCTGTCTCTCCAGCTCTATTCTTCACCCAGTGCTGCCTCCTCCTCCTTGACTAACAGCTCTTTGCTTAAAGTCATACAGCAGAAGGGCTGTCGGTCAAGCAGGAAGGATAAGGCAAAACTGGGTGGAGAATAGAGCTGGAGTGACAGAGCCTTGAGAAGTGCTTCCACGTCGTCCAAAGTGGTGGTGGTGAAGTTACCAGTGTGGTATGTAATGGCCGCTCTCTGCTCTCCTGATCTCCCTGTAGAGCTGTGTGTGATTATAACTGACACATCTGCAGGTTCTTCTCCGCTTCCAGCTCACAGGCAGACAGGGTTGTAATATTGTTACAATACAGCAGAGCTCAGAGAGCTCCAGAAAATGTGTTTGCAAGAAGCCAAATTATATTTCTCCTATCCTGAGTTAGTTACTTGTCTCACACTGGTATCTCCCCTTCATGTAAAATAATCTCTGGAGGCAGAGTTATCTTCCAGGCAGTGTCCTCCCCATAGCCTGGAAGAGGTCATTTATATGAAGTGATAAAGGATGATTTCTCAAACAACAAGGCATCAGATATGAGACATACAAGGTAGGGCTTTCTTCGGAAGTCTATAACCTGTATGCCCATATTAATAGTTTAGATAGGTCAAATGGGTTGTCCGACCCCCTTAAGGTGACCCTGTGATATCATACTTGCATGTGGAATGACCATGTTGATGCCCTCTGTGAATTTGGACCACCACTTTCTAGGATGGAAGACACCGTTCAGATTTCTACTACAGAAGATTTTGTCTACTATCGTCCCTTCCTCCACCCCCTCCTCCTCATTTACCTATGGCATTTATTAAAGGTATTTTAGTAAAAATGCTGCGTATCTGCAGAAGTAAAACGTTGCAGGTGTGGAACCAAGTGGGCACATACCCATTTAGGCTGCTCCTGCTCTAATGTAGGGGGTCTTGGTCAGGAGACCTCCACTGACTTGCAGTTTGTACCGAATGTCAATCAGTGATCTAACAAGTTGATCGGACTGATGCAAACTGTACATATAATCGTAAAGACCCCATACAGTTTGTTTATGCTCAGTGACAACGGTTACTTTCCTTGAAGATTTGATCAGCCAACAAGCAATTGTTTGATACACAAGTTAGTAGTTCTGTATCTATATAAACTATCAAATGTAAATATATAATACACAAGTCAAATTTGAGAAGATTATCTTTATTTTTAATTTAGCCGGCTAAAGGGACTCCGCTAATAAATAATAACCAGAAATAGGTGTAATTATACAGACACAGCTACATATTATTATTATTATTATTATTATTATTCATTTTTATAGCGCCATTTATTCCATGGCGCTTTACATGTGAAATACGGGGCAAATATAGACAAATACATTACATATATATAATATGTAATGATATTATATAATATAATATAATTTACACATATAAATACATATAAGTAACAATCAAGGAAATGTCATCTAATATATAATTGCCTAGAATACTACTTCCTGCAATTTGTGCCAACTTCCGTGGCTTTGTCCGGAGCTAATGTCCGGAGATAATGTCCGGAGCTAATGTCCGGAGATAATGTCCGGAGCTAATGTCCGGAGCTAATGTCCGGAGATAAGTGACGTCACCAGTGTCCTACACCCAGGCAGAGCACAGGGGCCCCAGGCAGCATATGGGGCCCCAGGCAGAGCACAGTGGCCCCAGGCAGAGCACAGGGGCCCCAGGCAGCATATGGGGCCCCAGGCAGAGCACAGTGGTCCCAGGCAGAGCACAGGGGTCCCAGGCAGCCTATAGGGCCCCAGGCAGAGCACAGTGGCCCCAGGCAGAGCACAGGGGCCCCAGGCAGCATATGGGGCCCCAGGCAGAGCACAGGGGCCCCAGGCAGCATATGGGGCCCCAGGCAGAGCACAGTGGCCCCAGGCAGAGCACAGGGGCCCCAGGCAGAACATGGGGCCCCAGGCAGAGCACAGGGGCCCCAGGCAGAGCACAGTGGCCCCAGGCAGCATATGGGGCCCCAGGCAGAGCACAGTGGCCCCAGGCAGAACATGGGGCCCCAGGCAGAGCACAGGGGCCCCAGGCAGAGCACAGGGGACCCAGGCAGCATATGGGGCCCCAGGCAGAGCACAGTGGTCCCAGGTAGAGCACAGGGGCCCCAGGCAGCCTATGGGGCCCCAGGCAGAGCACAGTGGCCCCAGGCAGAACATGGGGCCCCAGGCAGAGCACAGGGGCCCCAGGCAGAGCACAGGGGCCCCAGGCAGCATATGGGGCCCCAGGCAGAGCACAGTGGTCCCAGGTAGAGCACAGGGGCCCCAGGCAGCCTATGGGGCCCCAGGCAGAGCACAGGGGCCCCAGGCAGCATATGGGGCCCCAGGCAGAGCACAGGGGCCCCAGGCAGCATATGGGGCCCCAGGCAGAGCACAGTGGCCCCAGGCAGAGCACAGGGGCCCCAGGCAGAACATGGGGCCCCAGGCAGAGCACAGGGGCCCCAGGCAGAGCACAGGGGCCCCAGGCAGAACATGGGGCCCCAGGCAGAGCACAGGGGCCCCAGGCAGCATATGGGGCCCCAGGCAGAGCACAGGGGCCCCAGGCAGCATATGGGGCCCCAAGCAGAGCACAGCGATATTTTGGACCACTGTGCGGTGTTTCAGACCCCCTGTGTGATGTCTGGGGCCCTGTTCTTAAGTATATTAAAGATTAAAGTAACGTATATTAAAGTATATTATAGATCAAATTTGACACGTTTATGAGCACCATTGAGTGATATACTCAAGAATGACATAATTTTTCAACATTTTATGGTTTCAAACTGTAAACACTCAGAGTTTTTTTTACTTCAACCAGAAAACCTTAACGGTTCATAAAAAACTTGACTGTTCAGGATATGATAAAAGTCATAGTATTCTGAATCTTTAACTTATAAAGATACCTTTACATGGGGTGATTATTGGTTCCAGAGAGGCTTTCGGCCGATAATCGTACACATGGCTGGTGACAGGACAATACAATATAAACGTTCAAAGGTAAACACTGATAATAACATTAAAATCTAATATATAATTGCCTAGAATACTACTTCTGGCAATTTGTGCCAACTTCCGTGGCTTTGTCCGGAGATAATGTCCGGAGATAAGTGACGTCACCAGCGTCCTACACCCGCTCAGGGTGGACAAAGATATATGCCTTCGTGGTGCGCGGCACTTTTCTGATTGGTTGCCGCCTGCCGCGAGCGACCAATCAGAAATGTGCCGTACTGTCAAGAATTTTCAAGAGCTGGTGAGTGCAGCCATTTTTTGTTCTTTCTTACTATTATTTATTAATTGTATTATTCTTACATTTGAATAAATAAAGTATATATGGATTCTAGACTCCCGATTCTTTAGAATCGGGCTGCCATCTAGTTAATTATAAGAATATAAATAAAGTGACGTGTTGCAGAAAGTTTCTTGTGAGACTTTTTCCCCTTAAATGTTTTTTTAATTTTTGATAAATGGTTATTCGGCTGAATTAAAGATAGTCTTTTCATATTTGACTAGTTGTATATTGTATGTATAAGTTTGACAGCTAACAAGCAAGCGTTTCATTAGTGAGGGTCCGCAACGACTTTGACCATGACATTGTTTGCACGGTCAGAGAGAGCTGTATGCCACTGCGGCAGAGTGCCAGTCACTGGCGTATTGACACGCAATAAATCCAACTGTTCCATTTCTTGCAACTTGCTTATCGGAGTGCTTTGTGGATCGCAGTGTAACACCATTGACTTTGTATTATGCTGTGGTTATGCTGGTATACGGCAAATTGCCTTGTAGCCCCAACTTATATCTGGTTTGCATGGGGATTTACAATTAATGAGCTTTGTGTTCTAATAGTGAATGGTAAAATAAAAATTGTACTATTCTCCTCTTCTCATCTTGTGAAGACAACTTGTCCTTGGCATTCAGTCTAATATGGATTTGTCATGGAACAACCCCTATAATTTACTTGTCTTCCTCCCGTGCCTCTGCTATGATGCAATGAATTGGCCTCCATGCAATGTCACCTACCAAAGATGGCCAGTCACTGCCTGCGTAACATTATCACTATGGAGTGTGTAGACTCAGTAGTAAGTTGTTTTTTTTTTGTAACTTTTGAAAACTACTGCTGTAAATCGGAAAACCGTTTAGCTCCATGACTATTTTATTGTAAATGGCAGTTGATCAGAGTCCTCATGTAGAAAGCTGCAGTAATGCGACTGTTCAGTTTTGGCGTTGGCTCCGTTTAATACCGTAGGCAGCACTTTCTCTGACTTTGGATGAGATCATTTGACCGGGATGAACATGATATTACACACAAGAATGAATGCTCTAGTCTAGACCTGAATAAGTTCTCTCTCGGCCATACTCCAACCAACATAAGAGTCTGCCAAAATCAATATGGATTTCCCTATTTTTAGAACATAAAAATCTGAAACATTATCGATGCAGCTTTATTCCTCCATTACACTGACCAGTAAGTTATGGTATATGGATACATTGCTTAAAGGGAATCTATCAGTAAGATCAATCCCAAAACAATTACATATATGGGTTCTGAAAAAAAAGATATTTTCTTATTTGTTGCTGTGTTTTCATTCAAATGCAGTGTTGCATTAAAGGGGTTTTCGCAGAAACAAAAGTAATTTTAACGTTGATTTTAATCAATAGATCTTGGAATAATAATAATTTCCACAATTGAATGTGTTTAAAAAAAAATGTTCTTGTGCTGAGATAATCTTATAAATGTGTCCCTGCTGTGTAATAGCTGTGTCTGACCGTACAGGAATATTGTCTGATCACACCACATCTCCTGGGCAGGGGGGAAAGCAAGAGAGTTTACAGACAGGACCGCATGGGATCTCAAATTATTCCTTCTGTGAGGTAAAACATTTCCCTGTCTGTTTTTTTAAAAATATTTTACCTAAAAGAAATAATCATTGCAATCTGGTGCTGTGATATCTGTAGACTTTTGCCTCCTCCCCCACTTGTGAAATTTTAGGGCTGGGAAGGGCACCCCTCTTCATACAAGGGCTCTATCTGTAGCTTCTGACTGATTTATCACTTTAATGCACAAGGGGAATGGGTAGATTTTAAAGAACTGCTTGTAGTGCAAATTTGGGAATTTTGGGGATTGTTTTTTTTGTTTTGTTTTTTAACGGATCATAATGACAATTGAGTTTTGAATAATTCAGTTTTTTTATTTTTTTTATTTGACCTCTGTTCTGACTTTCAGAAAGGAACAGGGTTGGTTCAGTCTTTTATTAGTCCTTTTCTAATATTTTCACTAAGGTCTCGGAACATTCTGGTTTTCCATCTTCCTTTCTTTTGTTCATGTTTTCGCCAGATTGATAGTGAGCTACAACAAGATATAGCTGTTCAGATCATGAAAATTCTTCCTTCAGTAGGAAACAAGCATGGTGTTCTTGTACTAAACCATTACCACACCTCAAAATTGTGAACATGTAGTGAAGCGAAAAAAGTCGGAATAGACTTGTGCTCAACTAGTACCCATCCCTGGAAATACTGTATTACTTTTCAGTGTGGCTGATGGCACATGTAGGACTTTAACAAGGTTTCCAAATAATTTCTATCTTTTTATAAGCTTAATGTATTTTCTTTATTCTTCACAGAGAATGAAGATGGTAAATTCATCTCCCCTTTTCATGACATCCCACTCCATCCAAGAACTGAAGAGGTAACAATCTGACATTCATATGGATATCATGCCTATACTTAGCGGGCAGCTATGTGCCTACTGTAAATGTGATGTACTTCATCTCCTTGTAGGGTTAATAAGTCACAAGTACCTGGAACAGATGCTGACTAGTGATGAGCAAATATACTCGTTACTCGAGATTTTCTGAGCATGCTCAGGGGTCCTCCGAGTATTTCTTAGTGTTCAGAGCTGAATGATTTACATCTGATAGCCAGCATAAGTACAGGTGGGGGTTGCCTGGTTGCTAGGGAATCCCCACATGTAATGAAGCTGGCTAACAGAGGTAAATCATTCAGCTAAAGTGAGGAAAACTAAATCTCCGAGCACTAAAAAATACTCGGAGGACACCCGAGCGTGCTCGGAAAATCTCAAGTAACGAGTATATTCGCTCATCCCTAATGCTGACTTATAAGACATAAGCCAAGATTTAGCTTTTAACTCCATTTCTCAGTATGAGCCTATGTAATTGCAGTCCAAATAGGGAAAACTTCACTGGTCGTTAAATATTATCCTACAAATTAAAAAAAACAACTCCAAAGTTGTGCACACCATTATTTTAACATCTTAAGATAAAAAATCCCCACCAGTTTAACCCCTTCACGACACAGCTTTTTTCGGTTTTGCTTTTTCGTTTTTCGCTCCCCTCCTTCCCAGAGCCATAACTTTTTTATTTTTTCATCAATATAGTCATGTGAGGGCTTATTTTTTGCGGCATAAGTTGTACTTTTGAAGAACATCATTGGTTTTAGCATGTCGTGTTCTAGAAAATGTGAAAAAAATTCCAAGTGCGGTGAAATTGCAAAAAAAAGTGCAATCCCACACTATTTTTTTGTTTGGCTCTTTTGCTAGGTTCAATAAATGCTAAAACTGACGGGCCATTTTGATTCTCCAGGTCATTACGAGTTGATAGACACCAAACACGTCTAGGTTCTTTTTTATCTAAGTGGTAAAACAAATTCCAAACTTTGCTAAAAAATAAAAAAATTGCACAATTTCCCGAAACACGTAGCGTCTCTTTCGTGATCTTGGGTTGGGTGAGGGCTTATTTTTTGCGCGCCGAGCTGACGTTTTTAATGATACTATTTTGGTGCAGATACGTTCTTTTGATCGCCCATTATTGCATTTTAATGCAATGTCGCGGCGACCAAAAAAAAATGTAATTCTGGCGTTTCAAATTTTCAAATCCTTTTTTTATTGCTAGATCAGGCAATTCTGAACTCGACGATACAAAATATGTGTAGGTTTGATTTTTTCTTTGTTTTATTTTGAATGGGGTGAAAGGTGGGCGATGTAAACCTATATATATATATATATATATATATATATATATATATATATATATATATATATATATATATATATATAAATTTATTTTTATTTATTTTTTTTTTCACATTTTTTAAAACATTTTTTTTTACTTTTGCCATGCGCTCATTTCCGGCCCGATGGCTGGAAGCGGTAGTTAAATGCCACTGTCAGCGTTAGACAGCGGCATTTAACTAGTTAATAGCGGCGGGCCGATTGCTATTCCACCAGCCTCTATTGAGGGCACATGTTAGCTGTACAAAACAGCTGACATGTCCCGGCTTTGATGCGAGCTCACCACCGGAGCCCACATCAAAGCAGGGGATCTGACCTAGGACGTACTATCCCGTCCGAGGTCAGAAAGGGGTTAAGAATATGTGTACAAAGCTTTTTTGAAGTAGTCAAAAATGAGTTATCTAGTGGAAACTGCTTCAGGAAATGTTCCTCCTTTGTGGAGTATTGAGGAGTTTCTCTCTTCTAGAAGTGTTTTTTGTAGCCTTCAGATTGGATAGAATCCGCATTAAGCTTGACACTATCAAAACTGCTTCAAGGAAGTAACAAACACTTTCTTTTTTCGCACAAGGTGTTCAAAACCTGAAGTTGAGAGAAAAAAAAGATTAACAATAAAGTTTGTTGTACAGTAGACATGAGTACGTTGAGTCTATTAAACATTTTTAGCAATTTTTTTCCCCCAAGACCTGCTCCAAAAATATTCAAATCACCCTGTACACATACCCTCTGGGATGGCATCAGATTGTCCCATGTGACGAGAAGGTAGCAGTTACCCAGGAGTGCACTGGAGCCATCTTCTGCTTTTCTTCTGTCTTCCTGCCCAGACTTGGAGAGAAAACAGACCCTCACACATCTTCATCAATCTCACGAAAATCTGTCTGACTGCTTGTCCTCGCTTGTTGCAGCTACTACATACGCACCATTTCTGCTGTCACTACCATGTAGTATCTTCTTCACTGTGATATCACAGGGCAACTACTGAGCATGTGCGTCCACTACTGAAGGTGGACCTACATTACAGCCACAAGAGACACAAAATGAGAGACCATTACGTATGAAAATATAACGTGTATACAAAACTGTCCCCTATTTTAATGGATGACTATTGCAAATACACTTCTTTATATTTACTTGATTGCGCTTTGGCCAGTACTTTTTGTGGGACATCCCTATGAAGAGTAACCTGCATTTTCTTTTTAGATTTTCCCCTTGCTCCAAGATAAAATGCTGTCGTATAAGAGACCACTTTTTAATGTATTAAGTGGTTTTCATTAAAGTTTACAAATATACAGATGAGCGTTTTGTGGGGTTTTTTTTGTTCCTCCCACCAAAATTCCCCCTCCCTCCGCATGTGAATATTTTGTCTAGAAAGAGTACACCGGATTTATTAGTCATAAATTAGATAAAACTCTTTGTTCATTTATACAGTGTTGACTAAGGCATCCATCTCTGTTGGCTTTATACTAAACCAATAAGGCACATATCCACCTTACTTCATCACATTATCAAGTAGTGGTGAAGCGGAAGAAAAGATGAAAGTCCCTCCTTAGCTCAATAACTGAAGACTTATCCAAGATTAGCAGTTTCACAATGTTCTGTCTCTGATGAGTGATTCTGGCGCTAACCTGACAAGTCACACAGTTTGTAATTTTTAGGCCAAGTTCTTCTCTTATGATGAACATATTTTTCCATGTGCAACAACCAGTTTACTTTGTTTTTAAATCTAGCCATAGTTGGTGGTACATATCTAGCCAGTTCTACTAGTTTGCTTGCTTCATATAGATCTCTGGCCTCAGCAGTCTTGACCCACTCATGTGGTGGTCCATCATTCACATAACCAAGAATACATGCGTATGGGAATGAATCAACAAAAACCCGATAAATTATGGTATTCGTGTCAAATTCCTCCCGTGAAAAGTTAGTACGTTTGGGACAACGCCACATCATGTGAACAAAAGTTCCAGACTCAACTCTACATCTCGGACCAAGAGATGAATTTTGTAGACTAATGGCATGGAGTTCTGTATTCACGATACAATGGAAACGATTGTGACATAGGATAGGCTTCACTCACTGGGGACCATCTGTAAAAGACATCAGTTAAGTTGGTAGCATGAAAGAATATTTCTATTTTTTTTTCTTTATCAACCCACTAAGGCCTGCCATGTATATTAGATATCTGCTTGTGTGTCCACTGTCTCTCCCGATTCCCACCTCTTCATACACCTCTTCATACATGAACACATAGCTAAGTGTGAATGCGTTCATGGTAGAAAATGTCCAAGAATACAAAAATTAAGTAGCTGAAATATAATTGCCCAATTTCTGGTCTACTCCGACTTCTGCTATCAGTGGAGAGTTGGGATGCCTTAACATTAATGTATGACCAGCACAATGTAATTAATGACATGTCTCTATTCAGATCCTGAGGCTCTCAGAATTCTGAAGGTTATTTTATTATTATTATTATTTATTATTATAGCGCCATTTATTCCATGGCGCTTTACATGTGAAGGTTGGCATTAGACAGTCTGTGATCTGACTGCTTATCTCTGTACAACGCCAGGCATGCTCACAGTAAAACTAAATCTATTGTCAGCTATGTATGCATTACTTTATGACTGATGCCACTTGTATGTTGTTGTATTTCAGGACCATGATGTGCCAGCAAAGAAATCAAAGTCTATTTGTGATAAGGTAATAATAACCATGTAAGCTGTTAGCGCAGAGACCTTATTGCCCAATTTTCTTTCTTCTGTATTAAATGGGTATTACCATATATCACGGAGTGAATGATTTTGTTTGTTTTTTTCGTTAGTTCCTTCCCTTCCAGCTTGGCCTCTATGCTGGTTTTCTATGTTAAATTGCAACGAAAAATCACCTGCATAGCACATCATGTTTTGGAACAAGGCTCATAGCAGGGAATACATATTCATAGAACATCTCAGATATGAAAATGTGTGAAACATTACATCAAGCCAACAGAACTGTGTATGATGTCAGCTGAAAGATTCAATAAGTGATTTATGTATTTAAATAACCAGACTTACAAATACAGGTGACTCTCACATATCAGCAATATTCCATTGTGCATACTGTAGAGTGGTCTCAAAGAAATGTTAAACCATAGTATGATAATGGCCAAGCAAAGTGAATTTATGACGCTTAGTCATTGACTTTTATATTTATATCGTTATGTGCAAAATAAAAGCAGCCTAGCATCACTAATGTGTTTAATTACTTTTTTGGCAGAAAAGATCATACAACATGGGGAAAAAATTCCTGACTAGGTGTAGGCGAGTAATGGGCAACCAACAGAATCAAGTATCATGTCATAATGTAGCACACTCGCACTGGGTCACGGTTAGCAGTGGGGTACCACAGGGGTCAGTATTGGGCCCTCTTCTTTTAATATATTTATTAATGACCTTGTAGGGGGCATTCAGAGTAGAATTTCAATATTTGCAGAAGACACTAAACTCTGCAGGGTAATCAATACAGGGGAGGACAATTTTATATTACATGTTTATATTACATGATTTATGTAAACTAGAAGCTTGGGCTGATAAATGGCAAATGAGCTTTAATAGGGATAAATGTAAGGTCATGCACTTGGGTAGAAGTAATAAGATGTATAACTATGTGCTTAATTCTAAACCTCTGGGCAAAACCGTCAATGAAAAAGACCTGGGTGTATGGGTGGATGACAAACTCATATTCAGTGGCCAGTGTCAGGCAGCTGCTACAAAGGCAAATAAAATAATGGGATGCATTAAAAGAGGCATAGATGCTCATGAGGAGAACATAATTTTGCCTCTATACAAGTCACTAGTTCGACCACACTTAGAATACTGTGCACAGTTCTGGTCTCCGGTGTATAAGAAAGACATAGCTGAACTAGAGCGGGTGCAGAGAAGAGCGACCAAGGTTATTAGGGGGGGGGTCTGCAATACCAAGATAGATTATTACACTTGGGGTTATTTAGTTTGGAAAAACGAAGACTAAGGGGTGATCTTATTTTAATGTATAAATATATGAGGGGACAGTACAAAGACCTTTCTGATGATCTTTTTAACCATAGACCTGAGACAGGGACAAGGGGGCATCCTCTACGTCTGGAGGAAAGAAGGTTTAAGCATAATAACAGACGCGGATTCTTTACTGTAAGAGCAGTGAGACTATGGAACTCTCTGCTGTATGATGTTATAATGAGTGATTCGTTACTTAAATTTAAGAGGGGACTGGATATCTTTCTGGAAAAGTATAATGTTACAGGTTATATATACTAGATTCCTTGATAGGGCGTTGATCCAGGGAACTAGTCTGATTGCCGTATGTGGAGTCTGGAAGGAATTTTTTTTCCCCAATGTGAAGCTTACTCTTTGCGACATGGTTTTTTTTGCCTTCCTCTGGATCAACATGTTAGGGCATGTTAGGTTAGGCTATGAGTTGAACTAGATGAACTTAAAGTCTTCCTTCAACCTTAATAACTATGTATGCGCTTCTAATTGGGTGTTATTGACTTATTTAATGAAAGGGGGTGTAATTAATAGCAGAGAGGAGGTCAATTAGTGAGGCCATTCATTCTGTGAAAAAACAGGTGTCAATTATGGCCCTTATTTAAAGAAGGAGACAGCAAATGTTGTACCTGCTGGCTTTAGCACTAGGTCAGTGAGTAAAATGGGTTGTTCCAGACATTATACTGAAGGAGAAAGAGAGCTTTGACAAGAGGTTGACTGGAAAGGGGAAAACCTATAAAGAAGTGCAGAAAATTATTGTCTGCTCATCTAAAAAGATGACCAACGCTTTAAAATGGCAAGCAAAACTGAAGCACATGATAGGAACAGAAATTCTACCATCCGCATAGATCATAAAATCACAAGAATGGCAATTCAGTGATCAGCTCCAGGGAGATCAAAGAAGATCTTGAGTAACCTGTGGGTCCTGCAACCATCAGAAGACACCTACGTGAAGCCAAGCTATTTGCAAGAAACCATCGTAAAGTACCATTGCTGAAAAAAGTGTGCTGAAAAGGTTATAGTTTGCCAAAGAGCACATTGACTAGCCTAAAGAGATGAGGTGCAACATTCTAGGGACAGATGAGCATAAGATAGTTCTTATTGGGTCTAAAGGCCACAAACCATTTGAGACCACCCAAAAACACTGAATTCAAGCCAGAATACACTGTGAAGACTGTAAAATATGGAGGTGCAAGCACAATGGTTTGGGGATGTTTCTCATACTATGGAGTTGAGCCAATTTATCGTATACCAGGCACAATGGACCTGTTTGAATATGTAAAAAAAAATACTGGAAGAAGTCATGTTGCCTTATGCTAAACAATAAATACGCGTGAAATGGGTATTTCAGCAGGATAATGACCCCAAAGACACCAGCAAATGGGTAACACCCTGGTTCCAGACCAACAAGAATGATGCTATGAAGTGGCCAGCCCAATCCTTCGACCTCAATCCAGCTGAGAATTTGTGGTGTGACACCAAAAAATGCAGATTTTTGAGACACAACCTAAGAATGCAAAAGAACCATTCAGCTTGGGCTGGAATACCTGTTCACAAGTGTAAGTTATTTCCATGCCACACAGATGTAAAGCAGTTATCAGAAATAAAGGTTATAGATCTAAATATTAGTTCAGTGAGTAACAGAAAACCTGAGTCTGTAAGCAAATTTCAGTTTTATACAGTAAAAATTTGAGTTCCTAAATGAAAATGCAGACACTGCTATTGTTTTAACAGCCTATTATTCACGTTTCTTCATTTTCAGTTTAAAAATTGATAATTTGTTCATGTTTTCATGTGGAATTGAATGTGCAGTGCTCTGTGCCTTTGTGTGTATGGAAATAAATGCGATTATATGGATTGAGTTTTTCTGTTGTTCTAAACCCACTTCCACTTGCATGGCTCCTAGACCGCGTCCTCTAGTCGGACATGCCCATTCATCGGGGCGTGGTCTTGGCTCCATACAAGTGTATGGAGAGCGAGGCTGCGCCCACTGGCCGGTGGTATGTATAACTCATACATACTTTCCGGTTCCGGGTCTGGAACTGGTGAATCCCCGCAGCGCACAGACTGACTGCAGACTTATCGGTTTTGATCGGACAACCCCTTTAAAGTATCATTTTTATGTGACCGGGGCGCTTCAAATTATCTGAAATCTAATTTATTTTTCAGAATATCTTTAACATGGTGGTTGAAGTTCCACGGTGGACGAATGCCAAAATGGAGGTAACTGGTTGCTTTCTGAGACTTACACTTTTTGACAACTTGAATCTGCTTTGCTGCTGTCATTTTCGTGGCCACTTTCTGAGGTGGTACTTCCATTCTTACTTTTCTATGCATGGTATTTCTTTTGTTAGATCGCAACAAAGGAGTCTCTAAATCCAATTAAACAAGATATAAAGAAAGGAAAACTTCGCTTTGTGTCAAATATCTTCCCTCACAAGGGATACATATGGAACTATGGCGCTTTGCCTCAGGTAATTATTTCCTATGGTCAAAGTTGTTTTTTTTTCTGGATGTTGCTGCTAGAAAACTTTGCATTTGAACTGCTTTGATTTCAATATATATTTATCTATACATTTTTTGCCTTGTTTTAACAGACCTGGGAGGATCCTGGTCATAGAGACCAAGATACAAAATGCTGCGGAGACAACGATCCTATTGATGTCTGTGAAATTGGCTCAAAGGTGGCGTTTTTTTTTTTGTTTTTTTTTAAAGAGGTGTCAGGTTTGGTGTTTAAGTTGGCCATACACCACATATCACTAGAATCATTGATTGAAGGCTCACCACTCCTGAGCATACTGTACATTTTTTTTTTACCATGTGGGGAGTTAGCTGCTGCCAGACAAACAATGACTATGAAAGGATTGGACATGTTCCAATGCAACATGCCTTATCATTCTTTACCACAACATCTACTGTTGTGTATATGGGAGCCCAACTTCACCCATTAGATGGTTGACAGGTAACATTGTGGGTTTGCCTGACAATCATCTGATGTGCATGTTAATCCTTTAAGGTTTGAGTCTAAGGGTACCGTCACACTCTGCAACTTTCCAACGATCACGACCAGCGATACGACCTGGCCGTGATCGTTGGAAAGTCCTTGTGTGGTCGCTGGAGAGCTGTCACACAGACAGCTCTCCAGCGACCAACGATGCCGAAGTCCCCGGGTAACCAGGGTAAACATCGCGTTACTAAGCGCAGGGCCACGCTTAGTAACCCGATGTTTACCCTGGTTACCATTGTAAATGTAAAAAAAAAAAACACATACTCACATTCCAGTGCCTGTCACGTCCCCGGGCGTCCGCTTTCCTGCACTCCTGCATCCTGTGTAAGCGCGGCCGTAAAGCAGAGCGGTGACGTCACCGCTGTGCTCTGATGTACGGCCGGCCGGCGCTGACACAGGATGCAGGAGGAGTGCAGGGAAGCGGACACCGGGGACGTGACAGGCACCGGAATGTGAGTATGTGGGTTTTTTTTTTACATTTACAATGGTAACCAGGGTAAACATCAGGTTACTAAGCGTGGCCCTGCGCTTAGTAACCCGATATTTACCCTGGTTACCAGTGAAGACATCGCTGCATCGGCGTCACACACGCCGATGCAGCGACGTCAGCGGGTGATCCAGCGACGAAATAAAGTTTCAAACGATCTGCTACGACGTACGATTCTCAGCGGGGTCCCTGATCGCAGTAGCGTGTCAGACACAGCGAGATCGTAACTATATCGCTGGAACGTCACGGATCGTGCCGTCGTAGCGACCAAAGTGCCACTGTGAGACGGTACCCTAACTGTAGCCGACCTTAAACAATAGGATCCTGAAGAGTCCAGGGTGTCAGACCTTTGTCAGTGATATCCTTTCCTATCCGTTTCTGGAATACTGTTAAAAAGTAAGCCTGTTCACGGTGGATTTAAGAGGCATATATGTAGCCTTTTATTAGGTAACTAAATGGAGGCCCGATGCTATCACATCAGGAGGGCGGTAATGTCACGATGGGGTCAGGCTTTGCAGCTTTGAGAATCTCTCCCCCCCATGTGCTCACCCACCTATCCACTCTCTCTCTTTCCTCATGTGCTGACTTCTTCCATCTGTGCTCTCTTCTTTGACCTGTCTACCCCATGTGCTATCCCCCCTGTCTGCTGTCTCTCCTTCCTGTGCTGTGTTCTCCCCTCAAAGACAATACTGACATTACAGCAGGAGATTGCAGATGATACATTTTGTGAGGTGAAATATTTTACCTCACAAAAAAATCCTCTGTGATCCCCTGCTGTAATGTCAGTATTGTCTTTTGCTTCCTCCCCTGCCCAGGAGATGTGGTATGCTCTGTACTCGGTCAGACACAGACAATTTTTAAAATGAACTTTCCGTCGTGGGAAAACCCCTTTAATGTGACCGGCTTCCTCTGCCTGTAGACACGTTGTGCATCTGCCACCAGGATCAGCCGAATGATTCACTGCGCCTGTGCAGAACTCGCGCAGGTGCAGTAAATCAGACCGACGCCATCTTTGTGCAGACAGATAGCAGCCGTCATGTTAAAACTGCGCATGTACTCCTCCTGTACAAACATTGCGGCGGTCAGTAAATCATTCGGCTAATCCCGGCGGCGGCGTGTTTGCGACGGTGTTCCGCTGGTGCTACCATGCAAGAGGCTGCGTACGGCATATACAGTGTGTGTGTGGTGTGACCATGTACTGCACAAGATGCTGGTACCACCAGCAGTTTCCATATTGAGACACCCATCACTTGGGTGTCCCAATATGGAGGTCGGTGAACTTCCGCCGCATGGAATTCTGGGATCCAGACACATCTGGACGGAACAGGATTTGAAGACATTACAAGGTAAGTATGACTAAATCTTTAGTGCATTTCCAGCTATCCACAAAAAAACTGTTGCATTGACTCGCTATACAGACAGGCAGATCTAGCACATATTGTACATAGATATCCAGTATATTGTAGCAGATTCAGACATTTGTGCTTGATTTAGTGCACAGAGCATTGCCCAGGCTGCATATCATATTACCCTCTTGTTCCTGGGAGAAGGACTAAGGCCAGACTCACACACATCGGTGTTTCATGGTCTGAGTATGGACCACGATGGCTGGACCAGCTTCGGTTCTTTACATGAACTTCACATCCCTACGGGCATAAAAGGTTTCTGAGTTTGCCAGTATGGACCATGAGACGTGTGAATCTGGCTTAAGTAGTGGTCTCCTTCAAACCTGTAGATGGTCTCAGTCGAAGATCCATGGAGTCCGTCACCAGTGGTACAGGAGAGCAAGGGTTGTCTAAGACCCTATATTTCTTCCTTTTAGAATTCGGTGGTAGTAAACTATCAGCATGTTATAATTTCTCCTCTGAGATGATGTCTTCAACCTGACTGTAGTAAGTATTCTGTGTGCACTTTTCCTTTGTACATACAGAGTTGACTACACCTTTAGTGGTCTTCACTGTTTTCCAGCCCAGTTATAGGGCATTCTGCAACTTGCAGTTGCACAGCAACCATGATGGTATCTCATATGCTTTGTGCTCGTTTACAACACTGAGAGATGAACACGTGCAAGATCCGCACAGCTCTGAGCGCTGCCGCTGCGTGCTTCAATCAGGCGTATCTTTGAACATTGATAGAGATGGGAGGCGGAGGGTTGTCTCCGTGATTGCTTGCCGGGGAAAGATTAGATGATCAAATTAAAACCATTCAGTAATAAAATCTTAATAGGATGCATCATGTGTTGCAGGTTTGCTCTAGGGGAGAAGTAATTCAAGTGAAACCACTAGGCGTTCTAGCTTTGATAGATGAAGGAGAAATGGACTGGAAGATTATTGCAATCAATACTGAAGATCCTGAAGCCGACAAATTCAATGGTTGGTTAAATTACAGTAGAAGTGATTACGGCGCTATTTGCTGGCTATGCCGCCGATTTCTGAATGTTTCGTTTTAATGTTTAATCTGTGTGAACTAGATGGGTTTGCTGTGAATTAAAGGGTTAGTCCTGTTTTGCTGAATTCTGCATTAGGCCGGAGTCACACACAACGTATAAAAATAAGGTCCGTTTTTGATGGCCGAGATACGCAGAAAATTTCCTGAACAATAATCCGTATTCAATGCGAGGATGCGGTTTTTTTCTCCAAAAATTATCCGTGTATCATCCGTATGGCATCCGTACGGCGAGATTTTCTCGCCGGCTTGCAAAATGGACATAGAATCGATCCATGGCCTCAGATATTCATGAAAACATGTGTATATATATATATATATATATATATATATATATATATATATATATATATATATATATGTGTATGTCAGTGAGACGCATATGTATACATGTATTTATATTTCATATAGCGCTAGATAGCGGAAATGCCGGTAATTCAATTGCCGGCTTTTGTTATCTCCTTCCCAAACCCAACAGGATATGAGACATGGTTTACATACAGTAAACCATTTCATATCTTTTATTTTTTAATATATTCCTCACTAGTAATGTTAGAAGTGTCTGTGTGCAAAATTTGGAGGCTCTAGCTGGTAAAATAAAGGGTTAAATCACGGAAAAAACTGGCGTGGGCTCCTGCGCAATTTTCTCCGCCAGAGTGGGAAAGCCAGTGACTGAGGGCAGATATTAATAGCCTAGAGAGGGACCATGGTTATTGGCCCCCCCGGCTAAAAACATCTGCCCGCAGCCACCCCAGAAAAGGCACATCTGTAAGATGCTCCTATTCTGGCACTTAGCCTCTCTCTTCCCACTCCCGAGTAGCCGTGGGATATGGGGTAATAAAGGGTTAATGTCACCTTGCTATTGTAATGTGACATTAAGCCAGGTTAATAATGGAGAGGTGTCAATAATATCCATTATTAATCCTATGTTTATAAAGGGTTAAAAAAACACACACATTAGGAAAAAAGTATTTTAATGAAATAAAGACACATGGTGTTGTAATAGTTTATTAAACGCTCAATCCAATTGAAGACCCTTGTCACCTGAAACAAAGTTAAAGTAAAAAAACAACAATATCCCATACCTCTCCGGCGTTACAGTCAAGTCCCACTATGTAAATCCATCAGAAGGGGTTAAATAATTTTACAAGCAGAAGCTCTGCTAATGCAGCTGTGCTCCTGCCTGTAAAAAGTGGGGAATGAATGGAATGCAGAGGAACATAGCTACCTAGACTTGCTGTGCTGCGCCCCCTGCTGGCATAAACTCATATGAACTCGAGCGTGAGAAAATATTATGAAAAATTCCCACGCTCGAGTTCATATGTGTCTTCTATAGAACACTGGTGCGTATTTCTCGCAAGTCACACTGATGGTCCGTGTGTAATCCGTTTTTTTCTCGGACACATAGACTTGCATTGGTGATTCTCGGCCGAGATACGCTGATAATCGCTGCATGCTGCGATTTCACTCAGATCCTGAATACGGCTGAGAAAACAACAGATAATAGGAGCTGCCCCATAGATTAACATTGGGCCGAGTGCTATGCGATTTTTTATCGCATTGCACTTGTCCGTATTACGGTCTAGTGTGACTCCGGCCTTAAAAGGTGAGCGGGGCAGGTGACATCACAACTACTGACACTTGCCCGGATGCGTTCGTGATTGGTAGATGCGCCATCACCTGTCCTGCTTAGCAGTCCATACGGATGGGTGCACAGCAGGTCTAACGTTTAGTGTCCTAGGTACCTGCCCCCAAGACCACGACCCATAAAGTATTTAATTATTGTCATCAGAAATGTAAAAATAATTGTTTGCTGTTTTTTGGGGGATATAATGACTTTAATTATTTTACTTATTTATTTTTTTGCAAAAGTGACAACTTCTCGGAAACTGATGGTAATGTTCCTACTATCACATTTAGTTAGCGCATTGTGAGGGGCCAATATATTTCCTGATTCTGCTTTTGCAAAAATGGTCACCGCAACAAACCATTCATATACATTTGTATATTTTGTTGGTAATTCTCTTTAACCCCTTCCCAACATGGCTATTTTCCACCTTTTGTGTTTGTTTTTTCCTCTTCTTCTACCAAGAGCGATTAATCATAATTTTCTTATTTTTTTTGTCAAAATAGCCATATGAGAGCTTGTGTTTTTGCAGAACGCAATGTACTTTTGAATGGCGTCATTCATTTTATGTGATGTTCTGGAAGGTGGGAAACCAAATTCCAAGTGCAGTGAAATTGCGAAAAAGTGCAATTACACAATTGTTTTTTTGGGTTTTCATTCACCCTGTTCACTATATAGTAAAAATGACCTGGCAATATGATTATTGAGCTACCAATCACGCATAGCTCACTTTTTGTTATTTAAGGGCCGGAAAAAAAATCAGAAATTTGTAAATAAAAAAAAATTTATATGTAAAAAAATTTGGCTCTTGTGTCATGTAATCTTGGCATTTTAGATTTTTTCTTTCTCTCATTACACCATTTACCAATGGGGTTACCGTATATACTCGAGTATAAGCCAACCCGAGTATAAGCCGACCCCCCTAATTTTGCCACAAAAAACTGGGAAAACTTATTGACTCGAGTATAAGCCTAGGGTGGAAAATGCAGCAGCTACCGGTGAATTTCAAAATTAAAAATAGATGCTCCATACCGTTCATTATTGCCCCATAGATGCTCGACATAAAGCTGTGCCACATATAATGCTCTGCACCGTTCATTATGGCCCCATAGATGCTCGACATAAAGCTGTGCCACATATAATGCTCTGCACCGTTCATTATGGCCCCATAGATGCTCTACATAAAGCTGTGCCATATATAATGCTCTGCACAGTTCATTATGGCCCCATAGATGCTCCATAGAAAGCTGTGCCATATACAATGCTCTGCACCTTGATTATGGCCCCATAGATAGCTGTGCCATATACAATGCTCTGCACCTTTGATTATGGCCCCATAGATAGCTGTGCTATATATTACCTCTGCACCTTTGATTATGGCCCCATAGATAGCTGTGCTATATATTACCTCTGCACCTTTGATTATGGCCCCATAGATAGCTGTGCCATATATAATGCTCTGCACCTTTGATTATGGCCCCATAAATAGCTGTGCCATATATAATGCTCTGCACCTTTGACCTTTGATTATGGCCCCATAGATGCTCCACATAAAGCTGTGCCTTATATATAGTGCTCTGCACCGTTGCCCCATAGATGCTCCACATAAAGCTGTGCCTTATATATAGTGCTCTGCACCGTTGCCCCATAGATGCTCCACATAAATCTGTGCCATTGCTGCTGCTGCTGCAATAAAAAAAACAAAACACATACTCACCTCTCTTGCTTGCAGCTCCTCAGCGTCCCGTCCCGGCGTCTCTCCGCACTGACTGATCAGGCAGAGGGCGGCGCGCACACTATATGCGTCATCGCGCCCTCTGACCTGCACAGTCAGAGCAAGAGGACGCGAAGACAGAGCGGCGCCCGGCGGGTGGAACGAGGGAAGGTAAATATGTAATACTCACCTGCTCCCGGTGTCCCGCTTTCCCCCCGGACAGCTGGTCTTCGGTGCCGCAGCCTCTTCCTCTGTCAGCGGTCACCGGCACCGCTGATTAGAGAAATGAATTATGCGGCTCCGCCCCTATGGGAGGTGGAGCAGCCTATTCATTTCTCTAATGAGCGGTCCCATGTGACCGCTGAACAGGGGAAGAGCTTCGGCACCGAAGACCGTGGGACGGGCAGGGGGAGCGCCAGGAGCCCCGGGAGCAGGTAAGTATGCCTCAACGCCCTCTCCCCCTCACCCGCCGACCGTGACTCGAGTATAAGCCGAGGGGGCACTTTCAGCCCAAAAATTTTGGGCTGAAAATCTCGGCTTATACTCGAGTATATACGGTAATTAATGTTATATTTTGATGATCGAACTTTTACGGATGTAACGATAGCCCAAATGCATATCATCTATATATTTTTGTTTCTGTATTTTTTTTTTCCGACCTTGCTTGACCGCTTATGTTCTCTTCAAATCCTTCTAGAATTAAGAGCATTGAGTGCTAGGATAGAAGAGTTGGAGGTTTTTCTAAACGGAGAATGAGATATTTAAAAGCTCTTCAGAAATGAGATGGAGCCGTGGTACTACTGAGATCCTTGGGTTTTTAAATAGAACTTTTTTCCCCCCATATTGCTGTATTAACAATTGTTGTAATTTTCTGTATCAAATATGCTGACAGCAAATAACTGGCATCAGGCTTTTCCTTTAATTACAGACATTGATGATGTAAAAAAGTTCAAACCTGGCTATCTTGAGGCTACTGTCGAATGGCTGAAAACCTATAAAGTGCCAGATGGAAAGCCAGAAAACCAGTTTGGCTTTAATGGGCAATTTAAAGATCAGGTGAGATCGATTTCTTCTTAGAGGATTGTTTCGTGAACAAAAGTATATTTTACTCAACAGATCTTGAAGTAATAATAATTTCCACAATTGGATGTGTTTAAAAAAAATGTTCCTGTGCTGAGATAACCTTATAAATCTTATATATGTGCCCCTGCTGTGTACTGTGTAATGGCGGTGTCTGATCGTACAGGAACATGGTCTGATCATACCACAGCTCCTGGGCAGGGCAGGGCAGGACTCAAAAGAGTATACAGACAGGACAGCATGGGATTGCAGATGATTTTTTTTTTTTTTTTTTAGTTAAACATTTCCTTGCTTGTTTTTAAACAATATTTTACCTTAAAGAAAGAATCAGCAGTGATCCCCTGCTGTCCTGTCTGTAATCAGGGGAGGGGTCAAAGTTAGCATCGTGAGCTCTAATTGTGTCACAACTGATGCACCCATTAAACTAAGTTATACATCGCTGGAATCAGGGTCTCTTTCCCTACATTATGCTGTTCTCAGGTAGCAAAAATCTGGTGACCTACTCACTTTCATTTTATTCTGCTGGTTTGTATGATTATGGCAATACAAAATGTTGTGTCAAGGCTGGGTGGAGGGGTTTGGCATGGGTACTGGTCATAGTTACAGGGAGGTGTCAATTATGTAAAACAGCCAAAATTTACCATGTATGGATTAGGTTAATGCAAGGGGTTAAGGAAGAGCTTTATATGACAGACGTATTCAGTGTCGGACTGGGGTGCCTAGGGCCCACCAGTGGAACTGACTCCAGGGGCCCACTCTACATTTCAATGCTCAGGCTAGGTTCACACCTTTGTGTTGTAGTATGTGTTAGGAGGCTCAGCAGTAAGTTTCATCATATTCACTAGTACAGGTACAACATGCTGCACATGTTTTCTGCTAAAAAAAATGGACACTAAGGGTATGTGTCCACGTTCAGTTTTGCTTCAGGCTTTGGTCAGGATTTTATGCAGGTAAAATCCTGACCAAAACTGAACCTGAGGTCTCTGGCAGGTCACCTGCGGTGTGCCTGCGTGTTTTGCTCATAGTAGCAACATGCTGCGTTTTGAAAAAACGCACCGCATGTGCGTTTTCGCGGCAAAAACGCATGCGTTTTTTAACGCATAGTGGAGTCAGGATTTCATTAAATCCCCTCCACTATGCTGTAACATCTGGATGCTGCGTTTTTGACGCTGCGGAAAAACGCAGCGTCAAAAACGCAACGTTTCCTGAACGTGGAAACATACCCTAACGGAAACAACAAAGACCTGATTACTGTATTTAATTGGTTCTCTCCATCGCCATTTTTGTCTATTTTTGACAGATCCATTTCTTTAAGGCTATGGTCACACTATGGCTATATGCACACGTTGCGGTCAGAAACGCAGGTCAAAATCTGCGCGTTTTTCTTGCAGATTTTATGCATTTTTAGCCCTGCGCATTTCTATAATGGAATGGGTGCAGAAACGCACAAAGAATTGACATGGTCCTTTTTTTAATCCCCTGCGGATTCCGTGCTGATTTTAGCTCCATTAGCAGAGCACTTTTATTTTCCCATTGATTTACATTGTATTGTAAATCACTTACGGTTCTGCAGCGGTTCTGCACGGAAAAAACGCTGCGGATCCGCAGGAAATCCGCAACGTGTGCACACAGCCTATCGGTATTTTACATCAGTTTCTGCAGCAAAACCTGAGTGCTTGGCAGGTTCCACTGCATTTTTGGTGCGTTTTTTCATGCATTTTTTTCCATTCAATTCAATGGGTGAAAAACACTAAAAAATGCTGAAAAAAGTGACATGCTCTACATCCAAAAAACCATGCAAAGCTCAAAATACTGATAAAAAATAACCCAATGTGTGTGCATGAGATCTCTGAAATTTCATTAGCTTTGCTGGTACTGTAAAACGCAGGTGAAAATTAGTATAAAAAACGCATTAAAACACAGCAAAAACGCCCAGTGTGAACGTAGCCTTAGGCCGGGGTCACGCTTCTCAGTGCAATGCAAGAGACTCGCACAAGTCTCTCGCCTCAATACCCGCCTGTATTTCTATGCAGCCGCACACTCCGATCCCGAATGCCGGTGGCAGTGCCGAGTATTGAGGTGAGAGACTCGTGGGAGTCTCTCGCATTGCACTCGCAAATATGACCCCGGCCTTTTACTTTCCCTCTGACTGTTCCTCTCCTGGTTTTGGCTTACAAATCCTGAGGTAGAATACTGACCAAATACTGATTGCATGATCGCAGCCTTAGTTTAAACCTTTAGCAACCGCCGACACTCATTAAGCTAAGTGTCCTTATTTCCTCATCGCCGTTCTAAAATGGCAATCAGGGATAAGGCTGTAGCGCCCCCCAGAGTCGGAAAATCTCCAGGGTCTCAGCTACCAGGGTTACCCGAGACCCCGGAGAACATGATCAGGGCTGGATTTTCTGCTGTCTGATCATGTGATTGCTGTTATCGCCCCAAGATCTGCCCGCCTGTACCCGGCAACAATAGGACATTTTTCCTATTCTTTCCTTTTGATCACTGTTATAGAGCACCCAATGCAAACTGGAGAGATGGCATTTTTTTTACTGTTATTTTTGTGATAAATGACATTATAAATATATTCATTGTTCATTCTGCATATAAAAATGCCAGGTATCTTTTTAAAAGGGACATGTGTTTTGTTGCGGCGCTTTTTAATGTCACATGTATGCACACAGTCACTTATTGACATAAATGCATTGCAGACACACTGTACTTCTCTAGATAGTGTACATATTAGGATTGGGGTACACACCTCATACACACACAGAAATAAGATAGGATTTCAGGCATCAAGTGACATGAAGAAGATGGGGGCCCCCTGTCACTATCACGGGTGGCAGTGGGGGTAGGTAAAGTGATATCAACAACTAGAAGGCAGAAAGGGTAGAGGGGGCAGAAAGAGTGCAGCTGTGCGGGGCAAACAGAAAAAAAAACAGCTTTTGTTGGTGTGGAGGCCAGGAGAGAGTCAGGACAGACATAAACAGGAAGCTCACTCAGGTCAGCACTGTGTTCCTCTGGGGCCTCCCCTCCCCCTCCTGCCTGTGCCGACGACAGAGCTCAGAGCTTGGAGCAGGGCAGGAGCCGCAGACGCCTCTTCACTTCCATTAGCACTTTCATCACTGCTAGCTTCAGCGACTGCACGGCTCTCCTGGCCGCATGTTGCAGCAGCCTGACCCGGTCCATGCTGGTGGGCAGGACTTACTGCTGTCAGGCTCCAGGAGCAGCGTCAGGTAAATGGCTGTCTGAGCCTCCCTCCTCTCATCCTAGCCAGAGACTCCGGGGAGGGAAGAGATCCAAATCGAGCATGCAGCAATGCTCAGAAGAGAGAGACTGTCGGAGGCAGGGGCCCACCGGGGGATCCACTGATTCCTCGGTGGGCCAGTCCGAGCCTGGATGTATTAAAATATGAGCTGAATATGTTGAATTACTGTTACTATTCTATGAGTGAGATTTATTAATGCCATCTCAAATTTCAACTACTGTAAGTTCACAGTTTTTTTGAGGCAGTAAATGCAATGAGCTTTTTAACCCCTTTCTGCCAGTTAACGGAATAGTACGTCAGCTGGCAGTATCCCCCCGCTTTGAGGTGGGCTCCGGAAGTGACAGGTGACATGTGCCCGCAATGGGCGTGAGCGGAATCGCGATCCCCTAGTGCCCATTAACTAGTTAAATGCCGCTGTCAAACTCTGACAGCGGCATTTAACAAGCGCTGCTGGCCGCGCAGCTGGAAGTACGCGCATC
Source organism: Ranitomeya variabilis (assembly GCF_051348905.1). Lineage (NCBI taxonomy): Eukaryota > Metazoa > Chordata > Amphibia > Anura > Dendrobatidae > Ranitomeya > Ranitomeya variabilis. The sequence goes on along the minus strand of NC_135232.1, from coordinate 886,030,799 downwards.
GCTGACCCTGTCACGTGATCGGAGGTCATCGATGGGTTGCCATCACAACCAGAGGTCTCCTAAAGACCTCTATGGTTGTTGATGATGGATTGCTATGAGCGCCACCGTGCGCTCATACAATGCAGTAATTCAGCTACATAGAGGTGATCTGTGCATCACCTGTATGTAGCAGAGGCGATCTAGTAGTGGATGCTTCAAGCCTCCCATGGAGGCTATTGAAGCATGCTAAAATTTTTAAAAAATGGAGACGCTACCGGTATTGGAAATTTTTTTAGCAAACTTTGGAATTTTTTTTTTTACCACTTAGATAAAAGAGAACCTAAACATGTTTGGTGTCTGTGAACTCGTAATGACCTGGAGAATCATAATGTCAGGTCAGTGTTAGCATTTAGTGAACCTAGCAAAAAAAGCCAAACAAAAAACAAGTGTGGGATTGCACTTTTTTGCAATTTCATCGCACTTGGAATTTTTTCCCGTTTTATGTTACACGACATGGTTGAACATATTGTTCAAAAGTACAACTCGTCCCGCAAAAAAATAAGCCCTCATATGACCATATTGATGGAAAAATACAAAAGTTATGGCTCTGGAAAGAAGGGGAGTGAAAAACGAAAAAAGCTCCGGGGGTTAAGGGGTTAAGCAGGTTTCAATTCATGATAGACTTTTTTGATTTTTGAGGGATTTTTGGATGGTTGATTTTATATTAATATTAGAAGAGTAATGAAAGCATATTTAAAGATGTATTATTATTATTATTTTTATGTTAAATCAAAATTTTGGAGTAAATCAACTTCAAAATATTCCTCAGAGAACACCATGTGGACCTGTTTTTTTTTTTTTTTTTTTTTTTGGGGGGGGGGGGGTTATTCCCCCCTGAATGGTCATGCATTGTTTTTTTTTTCTTTTTTAATAAAGCATCCTTCATTTATTTGTAAAAACAAAAACCTCAATAACATATTGTAATCATTACAGTAGGGCCTAAAAATAGCCCATTCCAAAACAAAAGAAACAGCAAAGCAAACCAACTCCAAAATATTTATATCACACGGAGAAAATAGGAGTCATTAGGTATAAAAATAGTAAATTTATTTGTACTTCAAAAAAATCAACATACTAAATCCATTACATCAAAAAACGAGTATCTGCAGGAAAATTGAATCAGAAAAGAAGGAACCCTGCTGATTACCCCTGCCCACTCTGTGCAAAAATCGCATTAGATAAGGTGCAAGTGCAGTAATATATTGCACATAGAAAGTAAGCAAAAAAAAAAAAAAAAAGCCAGCCAGGATCAGTATATCGGCCAGAGAGTAACAAAGTGCTTACCAAAGGCAGGGAGGTTCCAAACCCGGGCGTGGATGCCCCATAAAAACCCCAACGCATGTTTCGCGTGTCTTTTTTTGAAGTACAAATACATTTACTATTTATATATCCTCATTTATTTGTATGGCTGTTTCATATCCGCAAACACTGATCAAAATAGGTCCTGATCTGCGTCTCGCTCGTATCCACGTATTTCATGGCTTTGTGAATAGATCCACTCTATGGGTCTGTGGGTTGTACGAGAATAAATTGGACGCTGTAAGAAATCTTGACCCGTATGTGTGAATGCAGCCTAATACCTTATAACACTAGACCAGATGAGCAGAATCTGTGGCCAATTCATCTTCTTTCTAGACTGTTTTCGTTATACAACCTCTTGACCAGCTTACCTTACCAATATTTAGCCACGAAATGATGGATGCCATTAATGTGACTTATTTTACAAACCTTGTTAGCCATGCTTTTTACTGTCTAATAAAATACATAAGTCTAAAAAACAACATAACAAATCTGTCATATGTGCTTCTTTTTGGCACATATTGAGCCAGAATTTTGGCTTCTTGAGCTCCGTGTATCTTGGCCGATAGGACACATTAAGGTAACTTATGTTTCCTTACACTTGACTGTTATTTTTAGAGTTTTGCAGTTGGAATTATCAAAGAAACTCATGAACATTGGCTAAATATGGTTCATAAGAAGTCAGAGTGTGGTGATATAGTGTGGTAAGACTCATGTTATGTGTTTTTCTGCTGGACCTTTTGCTTAATTATCTTATTTTCTGTACAGTCCTAGTGTCTTTTCTGTGTTTTTGTAGTAAATGTTCATCTGAAGAACAGGACGGGGGATAAATAATTTCCGACTGACTCATGGGACCCCATCCAAAGAATGAGCCAGGATCACTATACACTACTCCTTTATTAATGTAGGGGACTTTGGGACCCCTATTCTGGGATTTGTTGGGGTCCCAGCATTTTAAAAACCCTATAATGATCCATTTATCAATTATCCTGTAGCTTAATACAATAACGGGTTAACCTGATTAAGGTCTGCAGTCTTTCTTTGCCTTTAGTTTGATGCATTAATTCACTGATCTATTAAAAACACTATAAAAGCATTTAAAAAAAAAAAAAATTCTAAACTGTATTTTTTTTTTTGCACAGTAAAAACGCTCTGATTACGGACAGCCCATTCTGCTGCAGTGCGGAAGAAGTTGCTGCTATGGTTAAATTCGTAAGTCTGTCCTCTTGTTTATAGTCGTATTGGATTGCTTTTTAACCCTTTCACGACATGCGCCGTACATTTACTGCGCATGCTGTGAATCCTGCTTTGATGTGGGCTCCGGCGCTGAGCCCACATCAAAGTCGCGACATGTCAGCTGTTTTGTACAGCTGACATGTGCGCGCAATAGCGGCGGGTGAAATCGCTATTCACCCGCCGCTATTAACCTGTTAAATGCCGCTGTCAAACGCAGACAGCGGCATTTAAGTAAAGGTTCCGGCCGGGCGGCCGGAAATGACGTCATCGCCGACCCCCGTCACATGATCGGGGGTCGGCGATGTGTCAGGACAGTAACCATAGAGGTCCTTGAGACCTCTATGGTTACTGATGCCGGCCTGCTGTGAGTGCCCCCCTGTGGTCGGCGCTCACAGCACAGCTGCATTTCAGCTACATAGCAGCGATCTGATGATCTGATGATCGCTGCTATGTAGCAGAGCCAATCGAGTTGTGCCAGCTTCTAGCCTCCCATGGAGGCTATTGAAGCATGGCACAGGTAAAAAAAAAATGTTTTTAAAAATATGAAAAAAATGTAAAAAAACATAAAAGTTTAAATCACCCCCCTTTCGCCCCATCCTAAATAAAACCATAAAAAAAAATCAAACCTAAACGTATTTGGTATCGCCGTGTTCAGAATCGCCTGATCTATCAATAAAAAAAAGCATTAACCTGATCGCTAAACAGCGTAGCGAGAAAAAAATTCAAAACGCCAGAATTACGTTTTTTTGGTCGCCGCGACATTGCATTAAAATGCAATAACGGGCGATCAAAAGAACGTATCTGCACAAAAGTGATATTATTAAAAACGTCAGCTCGGCACGCAAAAAATAAGCCCTCACCCGACCCCAGATCACGAAAAATGGAGACGCTTCGGGTATCGGAAAATGGCACTTTTTTTTTTTTTTTTTTTAAAGCAAAGTTTTGAATTTTTTTTCACCTCTTGGATAAAAAATAACCTAGACATATTAGGTGTGTATGAACTCGTAATGACCTAGAGAATCACAATGGCAGGTTAGTTTTAGCATTTAGTGAACCTAGCAAAAAAGCCAAACAAAAAACAAGTGTGGGATTGCACTTTTTTTGCAATTTCACCGCACTTGGAATTTTTTTCCCGTTTTCTAGTAAAAGACATGGTAAAACCAATGGTGTTGTTCAAAAGTGCAACTCGTCCCGCAAAAAATAAGCCCTCACATGGCCATATTGACGGAAAAATAAAAAAGTTATGGCTCTGGGAAGGAGGGGAGTGAAAAACGAAAACGCAAAAACGAAAAAGGGCCGCGACTTGAAGGGGTTAAGGATCCCACTATTGGCTTTACTCATTATTCCTTCATGGGTAACCTCTGTTAGAAGCTAAGAACTGGTGGTGCAATTTGTTTTACTCACATTTTCAGTTATTTATATTTATCCATAAAGAGTGAAATCTACCACATTCCAGCTACATGCTCAGAGAAACTTGGTTCCTTGCATATTTCAATCCCTTTGCAGTGCAAATTAAATGGCTTCTCTGATGCTGAAAATGTTATGCACACCTTTTGAACACTTTATTGATTTGCAGGTACTTTTGCAAATGAAAGATTTGCCATTGTATTTTGTTCTTGTTTTCATCTTTTGTGGCTTGTAGAGCTTGCATGTAATGCACCGCAGTGCAGGCTGCTCAATTCTCTTGTCTTCATTCTATCAGATTTGCTTCACTTAGGACTCTTGCACATAATCGTGTTTTCGGTCCAAGTGAGATATGTCAAAACATCGGACCGCATTTGGACCATTGTTGTTCAGTGAGGCAGTGCACGCGTCCGATTTTTCTGATCTCGGACCTAGTGATCTGAGGAAATAAAATCCCAGCATGCATGATTTGCCTCCGGTAATCGGGTCCGTGGGTAAAACCATTCATGCCTGTGGCACCCTGGAAAAAATGTAATCCAAGTGAGGTCCAATTTTCATGGACAGACTGAATGAAGAAACTTCTTTTTTTTATTTATTTATTTTTATATTTTTAACTCTCCAAAACCGAGAAAATCAGATCACTCTGATTAGTCTTATCAGCATAGTCGGACCATTTTTATTGGATGGAGAAGACATGGTCGTCTGCACCCACCATTAATTTATGTTTTGAATTTGCATTTGATCTTTAACTTCAGGAGAGATGAGAGAAGTGGCTGCATAGAGAGCGTATGAGAACAGAATGAGATCTAGCAGCATGCACTGTATTGTATTACATGTAAGCTCTAATAAAAAAAAAAGGTAGACAGTTTTTAATAAAATAAAAATTGCAATAGTACATGCAATAATAAAAAAAAAGCTAATTACAAACCTTTAAGTAAAGTTGCTGAACTTAAACTTATGTTGACAAGCCATAATGAGAATTTTTTTTTTCTGTGTTCTTGGAGGCGCCATTGCTGGGGGGTCCAAGCCCGATGTCCACTGAAGGTCAGTGTTTTACATTGGTCAAAATGCATGGAAATTATCTAAAAGACATTTCCTTTGTCTATAGCATCTAAATAACCGAGCAGCTTTAATTTTTTAAAGTGCACTTTAAAATAAAAAAAGTAATATAATTGGTTAGTTCACCAAAGCAATTCCTTTTTTTAATTAGGCAAGATCAGTCTTTACATTTCTGAATAATAATTTCTTGTTATCAAATGTACAGTTCTTCTTTTACAGTTTAGGTTTCTTAATGCTATTAAAATATTATTGAAACTGGGATTCAATTCTGAGCGTACTGATTTGCATCCATTTTGCACCTGTCTGAGTCCCTTAGTATTTGGTACCATCACCCTTAAACCTCTAGTATTAGGTTAACGGACCTGCCAGATGAGATTCTAAAATGGCCTATTAGTAGGTATTAGGGGTATTTCCGTCTCCAAGATCCTATCCCAATATGTAGTAGGTGTAGTAATATTAGCAAATACTTCCAATTAGAAATGTAGTATTTCGCTATGTCTCATTCCCCATGTGCAGGGCATTGCAGTATCTTGGGTAACCGTGGTTGCGACCACTAACAACTAACTGTCTTTATATGAGTGGTCATCACCATGGATACCTAGGCTACTGGAATGCCCTGCACATGGGCAAAAGAACATAGTGAAAAGGGAGAACTTTACTACCTTTTTATTCGTTAATATTATTATTACACCTATTACATATTGAGATAGGATCTTGGAGAGGGGCATACCCCTTTAAGTGTACTAGTGAGACATAACCAAGGTCTATACTTGGCATTTTATTTTTACATCTGTGGAGAAAGCAGCAAGAAATAATCATTGCCGTCATGACTTTTGAAACTTTGTATTAGTAGAATTTCTTATGATGTCATTCCACCCCTTCCCGAGAATAAACCTCACTAGATTGGATGGTCTTACTAATGTCTGACTTTTTTTGTTTTGCAGTTGACCTATGGCATTTTGTAAAAAAGCAAGCCATATAATTCCTAGCTACGCTTAAGCATATTGTCAAGAACCTTGGACGATTTATCTCTGTATATATTCTTTTATTACATCCTGGATTCTGATGACTGTGTAAATAAACACATTTTCTTTTGTTAAAGTTCTCTAGTTGATTCCTTTTCGATCTTTTGAATTTTGCAATTTTGAATATTTTACATTTATTTTGTAAATGATAAAGCTGCATATGCAGAAAATAAATACTAAGTGCAACTATTATTATCAACTTTTAGGTGTGGTTTAGCTGCCTGTATTAGGGGGGGGGGGGAGGGTCAGCTGCTTCTGTAAAGTGCGGATGTAGCTAGCTGTGTGTGCAGCTCCACTTGCTAGACAGGTTACGGAGTTGCCTTTAAGTTGCATATCTGTTAAATGGATCAGAGTCTCCATTTTTACATATACATGTTAGATCATATTAGAGAAGAGAGATAGATGATTTTTACACCGGATATCACTCTTTTTTTTTTTTTTCCACATGATTGAGGACTAGAGAAACCAGCCCTGATAGTGTTCTCTAGGGTCTCTGCTACCCCCAGAGATTTTCTGACTCTGGGAGCTGCTATTACCTTATTCTTAATCGTCGTTTTAAAACGGCAGTGAGGGAATAAGGCCTACAGCAGTTTTTATGCGTATTGGTGGTCACTAAGGGGTTAACTGAGGCACATCAGTCCCCATCCAACAAAATTTTTCATTCTTTCGTATAACTCATAGGAGCATATTCATCAAGCATTTAAGCTAGTCTTGTGCTGTAAAACTGCTTGAATTGTAGCAAAATGTAGGTATTGTTACTCCAGTCTCAGTCATTTTTATTCACTTTGGAGCCAAATTAATCATTTACGTAAAAAGTGTGTCATAATGGAAAGAGATTGAGGGCGTGTAATCCTGTTGTACCTTATTAGACAGTTCAGTCCATAGTTGTCATACTATGATGACCTGGTAACCTCATGCCTCAACTCGTGTTACATTTTTAAAGGTTTTGTCCACTACGTCAATATTGATGACCTATACATAAGCTCAATTCAGTGCACTGTTCAATGGCCATTGCAGAGAGCTGCCGTTCTCGGCATGTAATCGGCACCGCTCCATACACTATGTAATCTGCTCTGTACGCTGATTAAATCCATCCGCCACTGCAGCTAAAAACTGTGGGCTAGTTGGATCCCCACCAATCTGCTATACGTATCCTACCCTAAGAATAGGTAATCAATATCAAAGTAGTGGACAACCCCTTCAATCCTTTAATGCAGGGGTGAGGAACGTCCGGCGATATCATCTGGTGCCGCCCACAGCCACTTTGCCCATTTTTTTTGGCCGCTGGCCCTTTCATTCTTCAGAGGAGCGCGCGGACGGCCGCTATGTGGCCCGGCGCCACCGCCCCCATCGCTCATTCAACTTATCAGCATCATAGATGCCGATACAGTTGAAAGCAGTGATGGAGGAGAGAGCATCAGACGCTCCCTCTCCCATGACTCCCCCTCTGCTCATGACTCAGCGGGCGCGCAATGATGTCACTGGGGAACAAGGAGGGTTGAGTATTGTGTATGTGTGTGTGTGTCGGCTCTATACTGTGTTGGGGGGGAGCTGCACGGTACTGTGTGTGTGTGGGGGGGGATCTGCATTGTACTGTGTGAGGGGAGATGCACTATGGAGCAGAGCCTGGAGCAGCATGGGGAACAAGGAGGGGTGAGTATTGTGTATGTGTCTGCACTATACTGTGTTTGGGGGGGAGCTGCACTGTACTGTGTGTGGGAGCTGCATTGTACTGTGTGAGGGGGATATGCACTATGGAGCAGAGCCTGGTGCAGCGTGGGGAACAAGGAGGGGTGAGTATTGTGTGTGTCTGCACTATACTGTGTTGGGGGGCTGCACTGTACTGTGTGTGTGTGTGGGAGGGGAGCTGCATTGTACTGTGTGAGGTGGATATGCACTATGGAGCAGAGCCTGGAGCAGCATGGGGAACAAGGAGGGGTGAGTATTGTGTATGTGTCTGCACTATACTGTGTTTTGGGGGGAGCTGCACTGTACTGTGTGTGGGAGCTGCATTGTACTGTGTGAGGGGGATATGCACTATGGAGCAGAGCCTGGTGCAGCGTGGGGAACAAGGAGGGGTGAGTATTGTGTGTGTCTGCACTATACTGTGTTGGGGGGCTGCACTGTACTGTGTGTGTGTGTGGGGGGGAGCTGCATTGTACTGTGTGAGGTGGATATGCACTATGGAGCAGAGCCTGGAGCAGCGTGGGGAACAAGTAGGGGTGAATATTGTGTGTGTGTCTGCACTATACTGTGTTGGGGGGGAGCTGCACTGTACTGTGTGTGGGGGGGGAGCTGCATTGTACTGTGTGAGGGGGAGATGCACTATGGAGCACAGCCTGGTGCAGCGTGGGGAACAAGGAGGGGTGAGTGTTGTGTGTGTGTGTGTCTGCACTATACTGTGTTGGGAAGCTGCACTGTACTGTGTGTGTGGGGGGAGCTGCATTGTACTGTGTGAGGGGGATATGCACTATGGAGCAGAGCCTGGAGCAGCGTGGGGAACAAGGAGGGGTGAGTATTGTGTGTGTGTCTGCACTATACTGTGTTGGGGGGAGCTGCACTGTACTGTGTGTGTGTGTGGGAGGGGAGCTGCATTGTACTGTGTGAGGTGGATATGCACTATGGAGCAGAGCCTGGAGCAGCATGGGGAACAAGGAGGGGTGAGTATTGTGTATGTGTCTGCACTATACTGTGTTTGGGGGGGAGCTGCACTGTACTGTGTGTGGGAGCTGCATTGTACTGTGTGAGGGGGATATGCACTATGGAGCAGAGCCTGGTGCAGCGTGGGGAACAAGGAGGGGTGAGTATTGTGTGTGTCTGCACTATACTGTGTTGGGGGGCTGCACTGTACTGTGTGTGTGTGGGGGGGGGAGCTGCATTGTACTGTGTGAGGTGGATATGCACTATGGAGCAGAGCCTGGAGCAGCGTGGGGAACAAGTAGGGGTGAGTATTGTGTGTGTGTCTGCACTATACTGTGTTGGGGGGGAGCTGCACTGTACTGTGTGTGGGGGGGAGCTGCATTGTACTGTGTGAGGGGGAGATGCACTATGGAGCACAGCCTGGTGCAGCGTGGGGAACAAGGAGGGGTGAGTGTTGTGTGTGTGTGTGTCTGCACTATACTGTGTTGGGAGGCTGCACTGTACTGTGTGTGTGGGGGGAGCTGCATTGTACTGTGTGAGGGGGATATGCACTATGGAGCAGAGCCTGGAGCAGCGTGGGGAACAAGGAGGGGTGAGTATTGTGTGTGTGTCTGCACTATACTGTGTTGGGGGGAGCTGCACTGTACTGTGTGTGTGTGTGGGGGGGGAGCTGCATTGTACAGTGTGAGGGGGAGATGCACTATACTGTGTGTGGGGGGGAGCTGCCAGTTATTTAAATGTTTGAATAAATATAGTTGGCTATTTTGAGAAGATAGTGGCACACCACTGATGAAAAAATGCAAAAAACTTTATTCATAGCAAGCCATATTAAAAACATGAAAAGCTTACGCGTTTCAGGTGCATGCTAAGGGTGCTGTATGCACCTGAAACGCGTAAGGCTTTTTATATTTTTAATATGGCTTGAATAAAGTTTTTTTTTATTTTTTCATCAGTGGTGTGCCGCTATTTTCTCAATTGTTCCTGATTGGCTGTGCTCACTAGCCTTGCGAGCACCCACCTGCTTTCTGATTTGGCTGTACCCATTTGGTGTTGCATGTGGATCCTGTTGAAGCTTCCAGACCTCCTTTTCCTGCATAGTTGGCTAATGTTTAAGTTAATAATTTTATACGGCCCCCGAACGCTAATATAAAATTCCAAATGGCCCTTGGTGGAAAAAAGTTCCCCACCCCTGCTTTAATGTCATTCACATTTTATGCTGTATTCCTATTTTTTAAGTGTTGTGAGTATTCTAAGTCCTTCTACCTGGCTGTGATATACCACAAATAAGGAGGCCAATTCATCAAAGCTTCAGTGACAGAAAACTAACGTTAAATGCCTTGAATAATTGCTAACTTTTTGCGCTGTCTGGAGTTCTTCAAAAGTTTTGCAACTCTTGATTTTTTTATGTCAGTTTAAAGCTGATCCACTAAAATGAGCAGATCCTTAACCCAGAAATGTTACTCCAGTCCCTGCCTTTCTGGAAAGGTGCACACCACTAAGGTGCACCGAATTAATTAAGTGTCGTGCTTCTGTTAATGAATTTGGCTAATCACACTTGTATGAGCCCTTCATTAAGACTGTTGTGCGCGATGCCAGTCTTCGTGAATCGGCCCCATACACTCCTCAACATTGAAATTGCAACACCAGGAAGGAAAATTTGTGGAATCACAGGATCGATAGGCATGTTAATGATATATAAATAATAAAAAATGGAAACAAAATCTCCAAACGTCTGGATTTATTCAGTAACAAGCTCCACATACATAAAATATCGCAATTATACGGTTTGGCATAATATCAGTGAGGCTATTGACTGTTGTCTGAGGAATGTTCTGTCACTCTGAATGAACTTAGGAATGCATTCGGCCACTGGCAGCTCCCTTTGCAATTGCCCACCAATGATGTCCCATGTTAAAGGGACTTTGTCAACACAGAGTGACTAATCAAACCAAATACAGGCAAAACATTTACACTAACGAGCAAAAGGGTAACAATGTGTTAATGTTTTGAACTTTTCACTTTCAGGCTCCATGTATCATCATTCACTACTGTTTCAAATGTGAACCTACCATCATTTTATAGACAATCATCTTGGCTATCTCATACATAAATTTGACTTGCAACTATTTTGCAGATTATTAGTTATGCGGATTGTTGTCATGTCACTACATTGTTACTGTTTTGCTCCAAAAAAAAAAAAAAAGTCCATTTTAATTTGTATTTTGTAAAGCCACCTTTTGGCTTTCAGAAAGAACATACCCGGGTGAAGTGTCACTGGATGCACTGCTGATAATAGAATTCCACGAACCTTTTCCGTAGACACTTTATTTTAACAGGTTTACAAAGTCAACGCGTTTCAAGATCAATGCAGGACCTCTTCATCAGGACGAAAACCTATTTTTTTGTCCTGATGAAGAGGTCCTGTGTTGACCTCGAAACGTGTTTCCTTTGTTTGCCTTACTATCTTTGGCTTTCAACACTGCCTGAATTTTTCTGGGCATTCTCTCAATCCGATTCAAGCCTGTCTCGACTGAAATCTGACAAGCGGTCTCTTCTTCACGTTGTAATAATTATAGGGGATAACTCAGGAGACTCTTTGCGTGGAACAAGACAAATACAGGACACAGTTTTATAAGTGGTAAAGTCTATATTATCACACGGTGATTCAAACAGGTGCAGAGAGAAACTCAAGTCCACAACACTTGGTGCAAATATCAAATGCAGCTCAGCAGTCTATAGGAAACTTCAGAGGAAAATGCAATCACGCAGAAAGTCTATGAAGCACAATTATTCTTGAGGATACTTGACACGAATAAGTCCTTGCTTAGTCCAAAACACAGATAGATATGCTTATAAGGCAGTTCAAATAATATCTTAGCTCAACCTGGGAGGTCTGGGTAATAGTCTCAGGTTCTTGCAGAGCAGCAACAGCTTACATGTCCAGCAAATGCAGATGGAAGCAAACACGAGCAGCAGATGAAGGAGGATTACTGGAACTGGTGTATGCAGCAGGAACTCAGAGCAGAGTAGCAGGATGACCCCACAGGTTCACAGGAGCAGGTATATAGCCAGGGAGTCACCAGAGGTCAGGAGCTGGATGCAAGGCAGAATACTCTAGCACAGACTGAAGGCTGGGGTGGAGTTTTATACTAGGAAGACACAGTGCACATGAGACCAAAGACGCCATCTTGGAAAAGGGCAGTAATGCACAAAAAGGTAATAAAAAATGTTCAGAGTCCTGACATTACTCCCTCCTTAGAAGCGGCCTCAGGACGATCCTGGACCTGGTTTCTCAGGGAATCTTTTTTTTTTTTAATCAGATATTTTTTATTAAAGTTTTCAGAACATAACAGAATTTTTTCCAAAATACCCCACAATCTTTTCCCCATTCCCAACCGCTCCCCCCTACCCAACCCTGGTCCAATGATAAAATATATCACAAGAAAAATACAGACATAGATAAGGCACATATCCCAAGGCACCAGTCATGGAGTATAACTAAATCATTTTCAGGGTGATATAAACATGGTATCACGAGAATAAACTTACAGACGGTAAGCCCGGAACATTCAACCATCCTGCCCAAATTTTCTCAAACACTGCCGGTCTACCCCCGTTTAAAATAAATGGCCTTCTCTCTGCATAGTATGAGGTTTAGCTTATTTACATATTCTTTTCTCGTGGGAACTGTATCTGAGATCCAGTGATATGCTATTAATTTTCTAGCAGTAAAAAGCATTCTGGCAACAGCTATTTGTGAATAATCATCTCCCACCTCCTCAACATATCCAAGCACACAGACAATAGGATCTCTGGGAATATCCTGCTCTGTGGCAATATACATTAAGTTGAGAACCATAATCCAGAATATTTGTATACAGGGACACGTCCAGAACATATGTAGGATATCTGGATTATCGAGCGTACACTTGGGACACTTTGAATTTGGCCTTAGACCTAAATCAAACAGCCTCTTAGGAGTCCTATAAACCCTATAAAGGATATATAGTTGAGACAGACGGTTAGGCTCACTGAGGGACAACTTAGGGATCATTTGCATTATTGACTCCCATTGATCTACCGAAATCCCCCCCACTTGATGTTCCCATTTCGCTAATGCAGTCATCGGGTGACCTAATAGCACCCTCGAAAGGAGCTCCCCGTACACGAATTAAATTAGTCCCCTTGTAGATGCCTGTAAACCGAGCCTATTAATAACAGTGTCATGATGTATAATAATAGGGTGTATATGAGTATGCATTATATAAGCATGTCTTACTTGTAAATACTGATAAAATATAGAATGCTGAATTGAGAACTCCTTTCGTAAGTCCTCAAATGATTTAAAGACACCCATCTATCAGCTGTGAGAGCCACCAGATACCCACTCGTCACCATTGCGCAAACCCCTTCAATGTCCTCAATTGCGGCAGATATGGATTATCCCATATAGGGGTATACCTCGTGAACCCAGTAATTCCCCTTAAACTTTTAATTTTACCCCACACTTTGACCATAAGCATTACCGTCGGAAATTTAGACACCCACGGTTTAAATTTACTCGCCTCTAACTTAGACAATAGGGGACCCCGACCCCCCAGAAACTGAAGAATCCCTCGACCTCCCCCTATTTCCACAGATGTGTCCTCCATTCTACTTGCCAGATGTTGACACTGGGAAGATAAAAAATATAGCCAAGGGTTAGGCAATGCCATCCCTCCCTCCTCCTTACTCCTTTGTAAGTGCTCTAACTTAATTCTCGCACCCTTTTTCAACCATATAAGTTCCCTAAACAGTGCATTAATTTTAAAGAACCTATTTTGGGGAAGCCAAATTGGGGAGTTATGAAGAACATATAAAAGCTGAGGCATAATCACCATTTTCAACAGTTTCACTCTCCCAACTATTGACAAATGTAACTTAGTCCAGGCCTTAATCTTCTGTTTAATCCTAGCCACAAGTGGGGAAAGATTTAAGCGTCCATAATCTAATATGTTGTTTGATACATTGATACCCAGGTATTTAAAACATGACACTACTGGCACCTGTGGAGTTCTAACCACAGTTGGGTCTAATGGTAAAATAGCAGACTTTTCCCAATTTATGGCCAAACCCGATATAGCCCCAAACGCAGCAAAAAATAGGAGAATGTCATCGGCGTAGAGAGCCACTTTCTCCTCTAATGTCCCGTATCTAAACCCCTCAATTTCTGGGCTAAGTCTTATCCTCGAAGCCAAAGGCTCCACCGCCAGGGCGAAAAGCAGCGGAGACAGAGGACAACCCTGCCTCATACCCCTATACAGATTGAAGGGCTCAGATAACAGTCCATTCACTCGTATTCTTGCTGACGGTTCTGAGTACAAAAGCTTAATCCAACCAATAAAGCCTGGAGCAAAACCCATGCACTGAAGCATAGCAAACAGGTATTTCCATTCCACGCTGTCAAACGCCTTAGCGGCATCAAGGGACAGAACTGCCCTCCTCCCCACATTGTCTGCCCCCACTTGCATATTGAGATATAGTCTTCTAACATTTAGGGCCGTTGACTTATGAGGCATGAATCCCGTCTGATCCGAGTGTATTAGAGATTCCATGACTTTTGAAAGACGAATGGCCATCACCTTTGCTAATAGCTTAACATCTACTGTCAGAAGGGAGATTGGTCTATACGAGGCCGGGAGGGTAGGATCCTTATCTTTTTTGGTAAGACAGTAATAATAGCTTCCTACATAGAAGGCGGAAGGACCCCAAGCTTGAGGCTATCATTAATTGTAGTCAATAATATTGGGAGTAGAACCGACTTATATTTTTATAGACCTCCACTGGTATGCCATCCACCCCCGGTGATTTGTTATTAGATATAGTGTTAAGAGCCTCTTCAAGCTCATCTAAACCCAAAGGTTCATCTAACAAAGCTCTATCCGCATCAGAAAGTCGCGGGAGCCTGGCGGCTTCTAAAAAGTCAGCAAGCTCTTCCATGGAAGCCCCAAAATGAGAGGAATACAAGTTAGTGTAAAAGGCCCTCAAAATCCTTAGAATTCCCGGTGAATCCGTAATAAGTGTCCCATCCCCACCACTGAGCCCAGGTATGAACGAGGACCCTTTTTGTGCTGACGTTATAACCGAGAGTAGGTGCCCCACACTCTCTGCACTTTCAAAGAATTGGGTCGATTGGAACATACGTTTCTGCGCGGCCACCTCTAGAGTCATTTTGGTCACTCGTGACTAAGCATCCTTAAGTCTCCTCTGTGTGTTAGGGGTGACCTGCATTAAGAAAGCCCGCTCTGCAGCCTCCAACTACTGAAGTACAAGTTTAGATTTTTGGCTTGAACTAGACTTAATCTTTGAAATCTCGCGAATAAACATACCACGCAAATATGCCTTCAGAGTCTCCCACACCACCAGACTAGAGGCTGAGTTCTCATTAAACCGAAGGAATTCCTGTAATTCTGAGGTGAACATATCAGTCTTATCCACTAGCTGCAACCAAAATGGATTTAAGCGCCACAGAGGCCTACCCCGTGACACCACGTCATCCCCCTCGATCACAATGGACAGGGGTGAATGGTCCGACACTGTCCTCGGCAAATATTCGACATTTTTAATTTTCCCCAGCATGAGACCATCCCCCAAGGCCAGATTGATACGAGATAGAGAAGTAAAAGTAGGGGAAAAGCATGAATACTGATACACCTCGGGATTTCTACATCTCCACAGATCAGTTAAAGCTAGTTCTCGCAGGAGCGCCCCAAATGGTGTGCAATTACCTCTCGGTTTTATAGGTGCGTGATTACCTCTATCCCAATGGGCATCTAAAATGTTATTGAAATCACCCACCACTAAATATGGGACCCCTGGAAAACCTTTCAAAATAGTAAGGATTTGATATATGATCTTACTACTATATGGCGGAGGAATATATAAAGATATGAGTATCATTGTAACTGCAGACAAGGCACAACATAAAATAACAAACCGCCCCTCCTCGTCCACCACCACCTGATTACATGAAAACTGAGCACCCCGTCCAATTAGTATACTAACCCCTCTGGAATACTGGGAATAAGTGGAGTGATATCCCGCCAATATCCATTTCTGATCTAGAATATTGAGTATTGAGTGTCTCTCGGGTAAGATGCGTCTCCTGCAGACAGATTACCGATGGCTTATGATCCGCAATAAAAGAAAAAATCACCTGTCTTTTTACTGGGGATTTCATCCCTCTAACATTCCAACTTAGACCTCTTTCACACTTCAGTTGTTTGGCGTCAGTCTAAATCTGCCATTTTCCTCAAAAAACGGATACGTTTTTTTTTTCGACGGATCCGTTTTTTTCCCCATAGACTTGCATTAGCGACGGATTGTGACGGATGGTCGTCCGTTCCATCCGTCATGCGACGGATCCGTCAAAATTTGGCGGACGTCATCTAGACATTGACGGTCATTGCAATGTTTTTTGTCTGCGTTGAAATGGCGGATCGCGACGGATCCGTCGCGTCCGTCATTTCATAGAATGGCCACCTATGGGCGACGGATCCGTCGCGACCGTCATTTTGGCGGATCCGTCGCCCCAATCCGTTTTTTCAATTTTTTTCAATTGCGCATGCTCCAAAAAGTATATACAACCCCCGAGTAACGGATCCGTCAAAAAAACGGATCCTACATCCGTTTTTTCAACTATTGTGACGGATCCGTCGATCCGTCATTATGTCGGAAGTGACTGACGCCAAAAAACTGAAGTGTGAAAGAAGCCTAAGAATCCTAACCTCCCCCATAACTAGTAGTTTCAGTCATACACAACAATATCCAGTTAATCTTAGCCAAACCTATTTTAACATATGTGCACATATCAAAGGACCTAACACCCCCCCCCCCCCATTCCCTCCCACCCTCCTAACAACCCATCCCAACATAACTTTAAATTGTGTTGGATTCATCACACAGAAGAAGCGTACTCTACCCTCTGGAATAGATAAAACGATAAAACCCCAACACCGGGCGTTTTAGTTCCCATCTCGCCCCCCACATTTTACAGGATAACGCCCCACAGCACAATGCGACCATCTGAGCACAGAGACAACTTAAAATGTCTAAAAGTTCACTTTTCCCCACTGCGGTCTTCCATCTCTCTCCTTAAATGTTGTTCATTCAGATCCAACCAATCAGCTGCCTCCATAGCGTCCAGAAAAAAATGAGATTTATTCCCAGCCTCGACCCGCAATTTAGCCGGGAACATCATTGAGTATTTCAGGCCAAGAGCCCTCAGACGTTTTTTAATATCAACAAATTTTGCTCTCATTTTCTGCACTGTCGGTGAAAAATCCGGATAAAATGAAACTCTAGAACCAACAATAGTTAGTTCAGGGTGATCTCTTGAAAACCGAAGAATGTTGTCTCTGTCTCTGTAGTGAAGTATTTTGGCCAAAATAGGTCTTGGTGGATGGCCGGGGGGAGGGGGATGGGCCGGGATCCTATGAGCGCGCTCCACCGCGTACAAGTGAGTCAGAATGTCCGGTCCAACTTTCTCCTTTATCCAGGCCTCAATAAAAGTAGTAGGATTTTTGCCCTCGCATCGTTCTAGCACACCGACAATGCGAACATTATTGCTCCTGGACCTGTTCTCCAAATCATCCGTTTTGTTCCAAATCGCAGCAATATCTTTCGTGATCTCCTGTAATAATTATAGGGGATAACTCAGGAGACTCTTTGCGTGGAACAAGACAACTACAGGACACAGTTTTATAAGTGGTAAAGTCTATATTATCACACGGTGATTCAAACAGGTGCAGAGAGAAACTCAAGTCCACAACACTTGGTGTAAATATTAAACGCAGCTTAGCAGTCTATTGGAAACTTCAGAGGAAAATGCAATCAAGCAGAAAGTCTATGAAGCACAGTTATTCTTGAGGATATTTGACACGAATAAATCCTTGTCTTAGTCCAAACACAGATAGATAAGCTTATAAAGCAGTTCAAATCATATCTTAGCTCAACCAGGGAGGCCTGGTTAATAGTCTCAGGTTTTTGCAGAGCAGAAACAGCTTACATGTCCAGCAAATGCAGATAGACGTAAACACGAGCAGCAGATGAAGGAGGATTACTGAAAACTGGTGTATGCAGCAGGAACTCAGAGCAGAGTAGCAGGAACACCACACAGGTTCACAGGAGCAGGTATATAGCCAGGGAGTCATCAGAGGTCAGGAGCTGGATGCAAGGCAGAATACTCTAGCACAGACTGAAGGCTGGGGTGGAGTTTTATAGCAGGAAGACATGAGACCAAAGACGCCATCTTGGAAAAGGGCAGTAATGCACAAAAGGTAAAAAATGTTCAGAGTCCTTACACACGTTACCAAAGTTGGTGCATACTGGTCGACTAACTTTAGATACAGGTGCTTCTCACAAAATTAGAATATCATCAAAAAGTTAATTTATTTAAAATTTTCAATACAAAAAGTGAAACTCATATTATATAGAGTCATTACAAATGGAGTGATCTATTTTAAGTGTTTATTTCTGTTAATGTTGATGATTATGGTTTACAGCCAAATGAAAACCCAAAAGTCATTATCTCAGTAAGTTAGAATAATTAACAGAAAACACATGCAAAGGCTTCCTAAGCATTTAAAAAGGTCCATTAGTCTTAGTCAGTAGGCTCCACAATCATGGAGAAGACTGCTGACTTGACAGATGTTCAGAAGGCAGTCATTGACACACTCCACAAGGAGGGTAAGCCACCAAAGGTCATTGCTAAAAAGCTGGCTGTTTACAGAGTGCTGTATCCAAGCATATTAATGGGAAGTTGAGTGGAAGGAAAAAATGTGGAGAATAAGATGCCCAAGCAACCGGGATAACCACAGCCTTGAAATAATTAAGAAAATACCATTCAAAAATTTGGGGGAGATTCACAGGGAGTGGACTGCTGCTGGAGTCATTGCTTCGAGAACCACAACACACAGACTTATCAAGTATATGGGCTACAAGTGTCACATTCCTTGTGTCAAGCCACTCGTGAAAAATAAACAATGCCAGAAGCTTCTTACCTGGGCCAAGGAGAAAAAGAACTGGACTGTTGCTCAGTGGTCCAAGGTGTTGTTTTCAGATGAAAGTACATTTTTCATTTCATTTGGAAATCAAGGTCCCAGAGTCTGGAGGAAGAGTGGAGAGGCACACAATCCAAGCTGCTTGAGGTCTAGTTTGAAGTTTCCACAATCAATGATGGTTTGGGGATCCATATCATCTGCTGGTGTAGGTCCACTGTTTTATCAAGACCAAAGTCAGCACAGCCATCTACCAGGAAATTTTAGAGCACTTCATGCTTCCATCTGTCCACAAGATTTTTTGAGATGGAAATTTCATTCTCCAGCAGGACTTGGCACCTGTCCACACTGCCAAAAGTACCAATATCTGGTTTAAAAACAACAGTATCACTGTTGGCTAGCAAACTCGCCTGACCTTAACCCCATAGAGAATCTATGGAGTATTGTCAAGAGGAAGATGAGACAGCAGGACCAACAATGCAGAAGAACTGAAGTATGTGCAATGATGAGGCAGTGACCCAGGAAAGTTAAAAAGTAAATGTAGTTTAATGTTCCGTGTACTCACAAACAAAACAACAAACTGTATTCTGATCACAGCCGGGATACAAGAAAGTCCGTATGAGTCTGGTTGCCGAGGGCGACTGCACCACTATATCACGCTGCGGGGTGCCCGGAGTTCGCTCTGTGTTAACTTTCACAGGCTGAGCTTTTGCAGAGTCGTCTGCTCTGCAAGTTGCAAACTCAAAAACTGACACCCCCCCACTCTTTGGTGCAGGTGCAAGAACCTGTGGCCATAGGCCACTTAAAATAATAATAGTAACAATCTTTGTTTTTATATAGCGCTAACATATTCTGCAGCGCTTTACAGGTTGCACACATTATCGTCGCTGTCGCGGTTCACAATCTAAATTCCCTATCAGTATGTCTTTGGAATGTGGGAGGAAACCAGAGTACCCGGAGGGAACCCACGCAAACACGGAGTGAACATACAAACTCTTTTCAGTTGTTGTCCTTAGTGGGGCTTGAACCCAGGACTCCAGCGCTGCAAGGCTGCTGTGCTATCCACTGCGCCACCATGCTGCCCCACTTGTAAGGCCGGGAGGAAGTGGACCGCCTTCCAGTAGTCCGTTTCAAAAATAAAAGCCCATGGCGGGTTTTCTTACATCTACCTTGGGAAAATAGGTTGCCCAAGACCATCTCTTACTTTTATTTTGCACTGCAATCACAGCTATGCCTGTGACTGCAATGCACTCCCATGGCCTCAATACGCTTGTGCACATCCTGGGGGATACATAGCGACCCTCGCATATAACATCGGTCACTGCCTCACAGCTGCTATCAAACCAACCTGGGCTTCCATAACACCTCAGCAATGCCACAGGCTGATCGCCTCCATGCCACAACACATTGATGCAGTAATTGATGCAAAAGGAGCCCTGACCAAGTATTGAACGCATTTACTGAACACACATTTCAGTTGGCAAACATTTCGGATTTCAAAATAATTTTCCAAGCTGGTGTAATAAAGTATTCTAATTTACTGAGATAATGACTTTTGGGTTTTCATTGACTGTAAGTGATAAACATCAACATTAACAGAAATAAACACTTGAAATAGATTGCTCTGTTTTGACTCTATAATACAACCCCTGGCAAAAATTATGGAATCACCAGTCTTGGAGGATGTTCATTCAGTTGTTTAATTTTGTAGAAAAAAAGCAGATCACAGACATGGCACAAAACTAAAGTAATTTCAAATGGCAACTTTCTGGCTTTAAGAAACACTAAAAGAAATCAAGAACAAAAAATGTGGTAGTCAGTAATGGTTACTTTTTTTAACCAAGCATAGGGGAAAAATTATGGAATCACTCAATTCTGAGTAAAAAAATTATGGAATCACCCTGTAAATTTTCATACCCAAAAATAACACCTGCATCAAATTAGATCTGCTCGTTAGTCTGCATCTAAAAAGGAGTGATTACACCTTGGAGAGCTGTTGAACCAAGTGGACTGACATGAATCACGGTTCCAACCTGAGAGATGTCAATTGAAACAAGGGAGAGGATTATCAAACTCTTAAGAGGGTAAATCATCACGCAATATTGCAAAAGATGTTGATTGTTCACAGTCAGCTGTGTCTAAAATTTGGACCAAATACAAACAACATGGGAAAGTTGTTAAAGGCAAACATACTGGTAGACCAAGGAAGACATCAAAGTGTCAAGACCGGAAATTTAAAGCAATATGTCTCCAAAACAGGAAATGCACAACAAAACAAATGAGGAATGAATGGGTGGAAACTGGAGTCAAAAAACTGAGACCGAACTGTAGGAAACCGCCTAAAGGAAATGGGAATTACATACAGAAAAGCTAAATGAAAGCCATCATTAACACCTAAACAGAAAAAAACAAGGTTACAATGGGCTTAGGAAAAGCAGTCGTGGACTGTGGCTGACTGGATGAAAGTAATATTCAGTGATGAATCGCGAATCTGCATTGGGTAAGGTGATGATGCTGGAACTTTTGTTTGGTGCCATTCCAATGAGATTTATAACGATCACTGCCTGAAGAGAACATGCAAATTTCCACAGTCATTGATGATATGGGGATGCATGTCAGGTAAACTGGGAAGATGGCTGTCATTACATCTTCAATAAATGCACAAGTTTATGTTGATATTTTGGACACTTTTCTTATCCCATCAATTGAAAGGATGTTTGGGGATGATTAAATCTTTTTTCAAGATGATAACGCATCCTGCCATAGAGCAAAAACTGTGAAAACATTCCTTGAAAAAAGACACATAAGGTCAATGTCATGACCTGTAAATAGTCCGGATCTCAATCCAATTGAAAATCTTTGGTGGAAGTTGAAGAAAATGGTCCGTGACAAGGCTCCAACCTGCAAAGCTGATCTGGCAACAGCAATCAGAGAAAGCTGGAGCCAGATTGATGAAGAGTACTGTTTGACACTCATGTCCATGCCTCAGAGACTGCAAGCTGTTATAAAAGCCAGAGGTGGTGCAACAAAATACTAGTGATGTTTTGGAGTTTTTTTTGTTTGTTTTTCATGATTCCATAATTTTTTCCTCAGAATTGAGTGTTTCCATAATTTTCCCCCTGTTTGGTTAAAAAAAGTAACCATTACTGACTACCACATTTTTTGTTCTTGATTTCTTTCAGTGTTTCTTAAAGCCAGAAAGTTGCCATTTGAAATTACTTTAGTTTTGTGCCATGTCTGACATCTGCTTTTTTCTACAAAATTAAATAACTGAATGAACATCCTCCAAGGCCGGTGATTCCATAATTTTTGCCAGGGGTTGTATATGAGTTTCACTTTTCATATTGAAGAACTGAAATTAACTTTTGGATGATATTGTAGTTTAGTGAGAAGCATGTGTGTAATATATATATATATATATATATATATATATATATATATATATACATACACTGTGTGCAGAATTATTAGGCAGTTGTATTTTGTGCACATGATACTTTTTATTCATGTTGTCCTACTCCAAGCTGTTCAGGCTTGAGAGCCAACTACCAATTAAGTAAATCAGGTGATGTGCATCTCTGTAATGAGGAGGGGTGTTGTCTAATGACATCAAAAACCTATATAAGGTGTGCTTAATTACTAGGCAACTTTCTTTCCTTTGGTGAAATGGGTCAGAAGAGAGATTTGATGGGCTCTGAAAAATACAAAATTGTGAGATGTCTTGCAGAGGGATGCAGCAGTCTTGAAATTGCCAAACTTTTGAAACGTGATCACCGAACAATCAAGCGTTTCATGGCAAATAGCCATCAGGGTCGCCAGAAGCATATTGGGCAAAAAAGGAGCAAAATAACTGCCCTTGAATTGAGGAAAATCAAGCGTGAAGCTGCCAAGATGCCATTTGCCACCAGTTTTGCCATATTTCAGAGCTGCAACATTACTGGAGTAACAAAAAGCACAAGGTGTGCGATACTCAGGGACATGGCCAAGGTAAGGAAGGCTGAAAAATGACCACCTTTGAACAAGAAACATAAGATAAAACATCAAGACTGGGCCAAGAAATATCTTAAGACTGACTTTTCAAAGGTTTTATGGACTGATGAAATGAGAGTGACTCTTGATGGGTCAGATGGATGGGCCAGAGGCTGGATCAGTAAAGGGCAGAGAGCTCTACTCCGACTCAGATGCCAGCAAGGTGGAGGTGGGGTACTGGTATGAGCTGGTATCATCAAAGATGAACTTGTGGGACCTTTTCGGGTTGAGGATGGAGTGAAGCTCAACTCCCAGCCCTACTGCCAGTTTCTGGAAGACAACTTCCTCAAGCAGTGGTACAGGAAGAAGTCGGTATCGTTCAAGAAAAACATGATTTTCATGCAGGACAATGCTCCATCACATGCCTCCAACTACTCCACAGCGTGGATAGCCAGTAAAGGTCTCAAAGAAGAAAAAATAATGACAAGGCCCCCTTGTTTACCTGATCTGAACCTCATAGAGAACCTGTGGTCCCTCATAAAATGTGAGATCTACAGGGAGGGAAAACAGTACACCTCTCGGAACAGTGTCTGGGAGGCTGTGGTGGCTGCTGCACGCAATGCTGATTGTAAACAGATCAAGCAACTGACAGAATCTATGGATGGAAGGCTGTTGAGTGTCATCATAAAGAAAGGTGGCTATATTGGTCAATAATTTTTTGGGGTTTTGTTTTTGCATGTCAGAAATGTTTATTTCTAAATGTTCTGCAGTCATATTGGTTTATCTGGTGAAAATAAACAAGTGAGATAGGAATATATTTGGTTTTTAATATGTTGCCTAATAATTCTGCACAGTAATAGAAAAAAGGAATATAAACCAGCTCACCCGTGATGCAAGAACCAAACCTCGGCAGCACGGACCCGCTGTGTCCAGGCGTATAAAGTCCAAAAAAGAAAAGAATGTCCAGCTTCACCGAGTCCATAAAAAAGAGTTTTCTTTATTCACAAACTTTAAACATGGAGGATACAGACTTCAGCACAACCATATGGGTAAGAATCTCAACGCGTTTCTGGAGACTAAGCTCCCTTAATCATGTGTGGCATTGACCTGGTCTCTAATCTGAGCTGCTGTTAACCTGCGATTTCTGAGGCTGGTGACTTAGATAAACTTATCCTCAGAAGCAGAGGTGACTCTTGGTCTTCCTTTCCTGGGGTGGTCCTCATGTGAGCCAGTTTCTTTGTAGCGCTTGATGGTTTTTGCCACTGCACTTGGGGACACTTTCAAAGTTTGCCCAATTTTTCGGACTGACTGACCTTCATTTCTTGAAGTAATGATGGCCACTCATTTTTCTTTACTTAGCTGCTTTTTTCTTGCCATAATACAAATTCTAGCAGTCTATTCAGTAGGACTATCAGCTGTGTATCCACCAGACTTCTACACAACACAACTGATGGTCCCAACCCCATTTATAAGGCAAGAAATCCCACTTATTAAACCTGACAGGACACCCCTGTGAATTGAAAATCATTCCCGGTGACTACCTCTTGTAGCTCATCAATAGAATGCCAAGAGTGTGCAAAGCAGTCATCAAAGGAAAAGGTAGCTACTTTGAAGAACCTAGAATATAAGACATAATTTCAGTTGTTTCACACTTTTTTGTTAAGTATATAATTCCACATGTGTTAATTCATAGTTTTGATGCCTTTAGTGTGAATGTACAATTTTCATAGTCATGAAAATACAGAAAAATATTTAAATGAGGTGTGTCCAAACTTTTGGTCTGTACTGCATATATATATATATATATATATATATATATATATATATATATATATATATACACCGTGAATTGCGAAAGGATTCACCCCACTTGGCATTTTTCGTATTTTGCTACTACACAACCTGGAATTTCATTGTGTTTTTTGAGGGTTTGCATCGATTCATGTAAAGAATATGCCTACAACTGGCAACATTTCGTTTTCATTTTATTGTGAAGCAAACAACAAATTGGGCAAAATAACCGAAAACTTCAGTTTGCATAACTCTTCACCACACCTAAAGTCAGTACTTTGTAGAGCCTCCTTTTGCGGAAATTATAGCTGCAAGTCATTTTGGATAAGTCTCTGAGCTTTCCACATCTTGCCACTGGAATTCTTGCCCATTCCTCAAGGAAAAACTGCTACAGCTCCTTTAAGTTAAATGGTTTCATCTGGTGAACAACAAACTTCAAGCATGACCAGATTCTTAATTGGGTTAAAGTCTGAGCTTTGACTAGGCCACTCCAAAACATTTACACATTTCCCCTGAAACCACTCGAGTGTTGCTTTAGCAGTATGCTTTGGGTCATTGTCTTATTTGTAAGGTGAACCTCTGTCCCAGTCTGAATTCACTAACAGACGGAAACAGGTTTTGCGCAAAAATATCCTTAGATTTTGTACCATCTTCCCCCTCGACTTTTACAATTTTCCTGTCTCTGCTGCTGAAAAATATCCCCACTTCAAGATGCTGCCACCCCCACATTTCACTGTGATGGTGTTGGGGTGATGTGCTGAGTTGGTTTGGTGCCAGACATGTTGTTTACCTTGGTGGCCAAAAAGATCAATTTTGGTCCCATCTGACCACAGCATGTTCCTCCATACATTTGGGGAGTCTCCCACATGTCTTTTGGTAAGCTCAAATGACCCTTACCGTTTTTATGTGTAAGTAAAGGCTTTTTTTCTGTCCACTATTCCATAAAGGTCACCTCCTATGGAGTGTATGGTTTATTGTGGTCGTGTGGACAGATACTCCAGTCTCTGCTTGGGAACTCTGCACCTCCTTCAGGGTTACCTTTGCTCTCTTGCTGCCTCTTTGATTAATGTCCTCCTTGCCCGGGCTGAGAGTTTTAGAGGGGAAGTCCTCTCTTGGCAGTTTTTTGTGGTACCATGTTCTTTCCAATTGATGGTAATATTTTTTGTCCCTGACTTATTGGATATCTCATTGGTCTTCGTGGTGTTGTTTGGTTTAGATTGCACACAGATAGATTTCCTTTCACTAAGCATGTGATTTATGAAGGTAATTGCTTGCACCAGATATTTTTGAGGGTTCATAGCAAAAGGGAAAAATACATATACAAAAGCCATAATTTAACTTGTTGCCTATATTTTTCTCACTTTACTTCACCAACTTAGACTATTTAAGGCTAATGCATCATGATTAAATCAGATTATAAAAATATTTAAACACAGGTTATAATTAGAGATCGGCGAACCCAAATGGTAAAGTTCAGCGTCCATACTGAACACCTACTGTTCAGGCATGGACACCGAACACGTACTTCACTAGGAAGTCCATGTTACTGTTCGGGTTCGGCCATTCGAACATGGAGTGCTTGTCGTGCTGTCATGTGCGTGACAGCGCGGCAAACACCGCTTCTGATCGGCGGTAAAATCATCGCCGGTCAGAGAGCCGTAGCTGTGATCAGAGGTATAAAGTTCACCTCCGGTCACTGGCGTCAGCTGATGGGACTACTGCTCCCATCAGCCAACTATTGTCGCTAATAATAGTGATAGCAGGAGCGGCTGATGGGAGTATTCATTACCCACTGCCTGAACTATAAATAAATAAAAAATCCTGCATAGGTTCCCCCTGTATTTTCTATAAAGAGCCAGGCAAAACTGACAGCTGAGGGCTGCAACCCTCAGCTGTCAGCAGTAGCAAGACTGGTTATCAAGAATAGGAGAGGTCCCCCCATTTTTGACAACCAGCCAAGCTAAAGCAGACAGCTAGGGGCTGGTATTCTCCGGCTGGTAAGGGGCCATGGAGAATTTCACTGCGGTGAATTTGAACTGCGGTGAACTCGCCTCTCCACTGTGAGACTTTCTCACTGTGCTAGAGTGGATCTCACTGAAGCCGCTGCAGTTCAGCCTGGCTGGGAATGCAGCCTCAGTGACTGGCAGTAACCTCGATGACATCACCGCTAGTCGCTGATGCTGCGCTCGCAGCAGCTCATTCACTAGTGGTTCTCAGCTTGGATGGTTGCATCTTGGCACTGTCCATGTTAAAAACTCTTTATCCCGCAGACTTGGATTATGGCGTGAGACAGAACGATGGACAGGTGAGTGATATTGTTGTTTTTTATTTTTGTTTTATTACAGGAGATGAGGGATTCAGTGGAATTCATCGTTAGGTGAGTTTGTTATTTTAAAATAAAAAAGTAAATGTTTTTTTTATTTCAAAAGACTTTATTCTGGCTGTGTCTTTATTTACCAGTTAACTATAGGATTAGTAATGGATGGGTGTCTTATAGACGCCTCTCCTTAGTAATCCGTGGGATTGATGTTACCTGACAATACAAAGGTGACATCAACCTCACAAAAATGAACGCCACTTGCCACCGCTACAGGGTAAGTGAGAAGAGCTGAGCAAAGCGCCAGAAGTGGAACATCTAATAGATGGCATGGGGACCCCTCTCTTCTTGATAACTAGCCTTGCTAACACGCTGACAGCTGAGGGTTGCAGCCCCAGCTGTGAGTTTTGAATGGCTCGTTATCTAACATACAGGGGAACCCATGCCTTTTTTTTAATCATTTATTTACAGCGCAGGCACCGGCTGATGAATACTCCCATCAGCCGCTCATGCTCTCACTGTTTTTAGTGGCAGCAGGCGTCAGCTGAAGGGAGCAGTAGTACTATCAGCTGACATCAGTGACCATAGGTAAACTTTATATCTCCGATACAGCATGAGCACGCAGCTGTGATTTTGACAGCGTGGGAACCACTGGTGTTTGAACTGTGGTGATGATTTTACCAACTATCAGAAGCCGTGTTTGTGCGCTGTCATGTACATACAGTATGCCTATTTTATGCCATAAATTGGATTTTTGCTTATATTTTTCTCACTTCACTTTATCAACTTAGATTATTTCATGCAGATGCATTGTACACAAATTGGATTATAAAAATATTTAAACATAGGTTGTAATATAACAATGTACGATAGGTAAAAAGCCAAGAGGGTGAATACTATCGCAAGCCACTGTATATTTTACAAATTTCAAATTTTTTTGAAAAAATAATATGTTTGATATTGCTGTAATTATACTGACCTGGAGAATTATGTTACATGACAAGGTCAAAAATTAGCAAATTGAACACTGGAAAAACCAAACCAAAAAACAGCAGAATTGTGTTTTTGTTTTTCACCATTTTACCAAACTTTTTTCAGTACATCATATAGAAAAATGAATGGTTTCATTCAAACTAAAACTCGTTTTGTAATAAAAGTTCTCCTACATCAATGTGGAGGACTAAATAAAAAAGTTATGACTCTTGGAGAACAGTAGAAAAAAAAAGGGAAAATGCAAAATTTAAAATTTCTTGTGGCAGGAAAGGATTAGTGACACAACACTAGAATGGTAAAAAAACTACATTACTTACTCCCCCCATATGTTGCTAGTGCTTTAATTTCTAAAGTTTGGAGGGTGAATGAAGTTATCTTATGTTCTGCTCTTGTATCCAGGCAGTGTTAAGGCTGGCTAGATTAGATTAAGTCCTTTTTGCTTTTGGATAGGTTATTTGTGACAAAGTTTTCAGTGTTGCACAATGATAAGGTAAGTGCATCTTTAGATGTTAGACATCTGTCTAAAACTAATCTTCCATTTTTTATGCCATCACTGACGTGATACTGCTTTATTTTATGCCACACTTTCCTTGACTGCCTAGACACCCACCTCTTTTGACAAACTCGATCTAAAAATTGAGTTATTGCAAAATGCTTTAAAAATGGCTCATAACTTTTATAAATATGTCTAAAAATGACACAAAATTTGCCAAAACTCTGGTTTAAAACATGATAAATTCCACCCCAAAGTGTGTATCCCTACTATCCAATGTTCTTGGTCTGATCATAGCATTATATCACTACAATCATTAGCTACAATGATCTATAGTTCTAGGTTGGAAGAGTGAGAAGTGATGCGAAGGGGAACCTATCCAAGTGTCCTGTGACTGAGTTGGGGGAATTACTATATGTAAGGACAATGGTGGCCAATGTGCAGCTTCTGCATCACCGTTCATTCTAGAATCCATTCTCATTTCTGTGTTTCTGGAGCAGATTTGGGGACAGACGGATGATAACAGTTAAACACACTTTAAAACCTGAGAAAAAAACATAATGCAAACACAAGATCAGTATTTTCTCGGGCTTTAATGTTTCCTGTGAGTATTCTTAAAGAGCTCATTGATTTTTTGCAGATGTTCTTTGAATCCTAGTAGTCTGAAATTCCATTCCCCAGAACCTTTCAGAATATTGGCGTGGAGTCAAGTGTTTGGCTTTCTCTCTTTCCACTGACAGCATGCTATATATTGGCAAACTGTTTAAAGCATTTCTAGATTCATGCAACGTGCGAAGTAAAGATATTAAGACATCCCCAATTACATTGGCCGGTGATTTATTTCAGAGATTCTGCATAGTCACATTGAGCTCCATTGCCACCAGTAAATCTATAGCAAATCTTCCCTCTAGTGCAGAGTCTGTCATTACTATTGCTGTAAAGAAACAATGAGGTGAAGTGATCACATAGACTGAGGTCATTTTTAGCGTGGTAAATGATCTCCTGGAGGAGTTCCAGTACAAACGTAATCTCTCAGACGGTAAAGAGCTGTGAGAATGTGCAAGGCATCTTTTACCATGATGTGCAAAACCAAATAAAGACAAAAGGCATGATGACCTAATGGTGAGGTTACCACATTCATCCAGGGTATGCTTAAAGCATTCTGTAGTCATCCATTGTGAAAGGAGAACCATGTTGTAGGAGTCTACCAGCCATTCAGATCTGAGATAAATGGTTTCCTGCTTCCCCTGATGTTTTTCCCATTGCTTCCATAGCCTCACATCACTCATATCAGTTCCTGTCTTCAGTAGTACTCCAAATCTTCAGTTTCATATCTCAAACATGCACAATAAAGAAACATGATGTAAAAGTGAGCAATCAGCATTTTTTGTAGCATTTATCAGAATATCCAAGTGTCTGGAGAAAACTTAATGTCACTCTTGGTCTAATCCAAACCTAAAACCTCAGTACTGCAATGCAACAATGATAAAGTATTGCCTATTATCTCATTACAACATGTAAATCGGCGGGAAATTGTTACAATATGTAACATTCTGGTACCAGAAAGACCCCTCCACATACAAATAACGTTTTTTGTTGTTTTGTATGAAATGTCATGCTTTTGTTTTTTTTTATAGGCTTTATTTGTTTCTTTTTAAGGGTAAGTTCACACAGGGCGTTTTTGCTGAGTTTTTTTTTTTTGCAGCAAAACCTGATCATCTTGGCATGAAAGAAGCTGCGCCAAAAACACAGGTTTAGGTGCGTTTCTTGGTGCATTTTTTGTCGCGTTTTGGTGCGTTTTTTTTAATGCTTTTTTTTCTTTGTGCATGCCAATAATGTTGAGTGCACACAGAGAAAAAAAAACAACTTCCTGTAGATAGATTGATAGAATGAATAGATAGATTACCTGCAGTAACCTCTTCCCTGGCATTTTCCCATGGTGCAGAGGTTACCTCAGGTCAGGCTGTGAGCGGGCGCATGCTCGGTGACGTCACCGCTAGTTACTGAGCCTGCGCCCGCTGCGTATCATTCATTCACGAGATTACAGCCGGGAGCGGTCACTTTAACAGCACTCCCGGTTTTAAGGTTTATCTCCCCCAGATATTGTGTGGGACACTCGTTTTATTGGACTGCGTCGGAACAGGGAAGTATATTGTTGGTTTATTATTTTTATTTCAGAAGATCGATGGCTTCACTTGGAATAGCAGAATAATAAAATGGTAAAACTTTTTTCTGCATGTGTGTGTGTTTATTTATCCCTTTACCTACTATAGGATTAGTAATGGATAGGTGTCTTATTGACACCTCTCCATTACTAAGCCGGCTTAATGTCACCTTACAATAGCAAGGTGACATTAACCCCTCATTGCCTCACTTGCCACCACTACAGGGCACGGGAAGAGCCAGGCAAAGCGCCAGAATTGGCGTATCTAATAGATGCACCTTTTCTGGGCAGCTGCGGGCTGCTATTTTTAGGCAGGGGGGCCTATATCAATGGCCCCTTACCAGCCTAAGAATACCAGCCCCCAGCTGTGAGCTTTAGCAAGGCTGGTTGTCAAAAATGTAGGGGACCCCACGCCGGTTTTTCAAATTATTTAAATAATTTAAAGAAAAAAAAGCGTGAGGACCTCTCTATTTTTGATAACTAGCCTTGCTGAAGCTGACAGCTGGGGGTTGCAGCCCCCAGCTGTCAGTTTTGTCTGGCTGGTTACCAAAAATAGGGGGGAACCCATGCTGTTTTTTTTTAAATTATAGCACAGGAGTGGCAGTGAATGGGGTTGGGGTCTGCTCTGCTCGATGACAGGCTGCATGGACGCATCATTCAGCCTGCCATCTACATGTAACAGAGCCGAGTGTGATGTCACATCCGGCTGTCCTTGACTTTTCTGCAGCAAATACGCTGCAAGAAAAATCAACCTGCTTATTTGCAGCGTTTTTTCACCATCCATTCAAGTCAGTGGGTGGAAAACGCTGAAAGAAGTGACATATGCTCTATGTCCAAAAAATGCAGCAAAGCACAAAATACTGATCACACAAAAAATCAATGTGTTTCTGAAATCTCATAGGCTTTGCTGGTACTGCAAAAAGCAGCTGAAAATTAGCATAAAAAAGCAGCAAAAACGCCCTGTGTGTACTTACCCTAAAGCAAGGGGGTTTTTTTTAGCTTCTATCGCAAAACATATGGGAAAAACACTATATGAAGTGTTATGCCCAGAGCAGCTGTGTTTAATTAAAAACAAAAAAATACCATTGGCACATAAAAAAGGCTGATTCACAGAGTTTTGTTCTTTACAATATTCCTGTGTTTGAGATGCCTAAAAGTAAGTTGACAGAATATATGTTTTTGTTTAAAAAGCACCCAAAGCAACTGTTAAGTTGTAAGTCAGTATGATTACCTGCTATTTTCCTCAAATCTTGCTCCTTAGCTGCTTTGTATCTCTTTTCTTTTATAGCAGATATGTGGTCTTTGACTACAATTTAGCCATACTGCCTCAGGGCTGCCACCAGGAATTTCAGGGCCCATACTGCCAAAATTTTGGGCCCCCTTGAGACTCCATCCATGCTCACTCCAGCTCCGCCTCCACCCCTCAAACTTTCCGCAGTCCCACTGTCCATTCTAGAAAAAACTCCACTTTTGCACCACATCCTCACTAATCACACATTAATGGTTCCTATCAAACACCATATCTCATATATAGGCATCAGCTTTTATTTTAGCCAAAAGATTTTTTTAAGCCTCCATCACGACAATGGGGCACTACTCTAACCTATTAGACATTTTTAAAAATGTTCAATACTTTTTTTTAGGTATATTTTATTTATTTTTGTTTAAAGGAATGTGTCACATACATTTTTTATAAATGACCAATAATACCATAAATGCCGTCACACCATGGCCGGACCACGTATTACCATTGCATAGTGACCAAACTAATACCACATACAAGGGAGAAATGCCACCACTCCATGACCAAATCACATATTACCACCACATACAAGGAACAGGCTCATTTTTAACCCCATTTAACATCAACATCAATTTCTTAATGTAAGCCGAACAATTTGAAAGGGC
Organism: Ranitomeya variabilis; assembly: GCF_051348905.1. Taxonomy (NCBI): domain Eukaryota; kingdom Metazoa; phylum Chordata; class Amphibia; order Anura; family Dendrobatidae; genus Ranitomeya; species Ranitomeya variabilis. The sequence continues at coordinate 885,998,425 of NC_135232.1, read as the reverse complement.
CGTGCCACCACCTTACAGGCTTATACTGTTCCGTTTTTAATAAAATCATCCTGTTATGTGGCAGTGCAGGCAAGTGCTTACTGCCGATTTTTTTCCATTGAAAGTGATGAAACCTTATGGCACGAGCACCATATGCAAATAACCAAATATTAGTTGAGGCTCTGCTGAATTTTTATTTCCCCTGATAAACGAAATAAGCTTAGTACAATTTCCGTAATTAGCCACTGGCTGTTTTCAATTTGAGGTTAATTAGAGTACACTGAAGAGATCAGTTCGGTATGTAGAATGCAAAAGTGCACTGTGTAAAATGTTGCCATGTTCACGGTGCATTGGATGTAGTAATAGCCTAAGGCAGCGTTTCCCATACTCCAGTTCTCACATCCACCCTCAACGGATCATATTTTCAGGATTTCCTTAGTATTGGACAAGTGATCAGGGCATCAGAAATTGCCACAGGTTCTCTCACTTGAGCGCTTTTAAGGAAATCCTGAATACATGATCTGTTGGGGCCTTTGACGACTGGAGTTTGGATAACATTGGTCTATGGAGTACTTTGAGTAAGGCCGGTCACACACACATCAGTTTGATTAGGTCATGTTGATTTGGTAAAGCTTCAACATGAATTTCCACTTGGAATCACTGTAAGGATTTGGTACTTTTGTGAGGATATGATATATCTGGTTTAGTTATCTGGCTACATTTTTCACCTTTTTTTAGCCAACATTGTTGAAACCCTTATATTAATGTAAGCAAACCCAAAATGGCCACTGAGATAACTTGAAACTGACAAAAGTTATTTTCAATATAAATGTACTGATTATCAACTAATGACAATCAGACATTGCTTTAGAATTTTGAGTTAACAGAAAAAAAAAAAACTTAATGAAAATGGCCTAGACAATTATGAAAGTACCCCTAACTTAATATTTTGTTGCACAATCTTTTCATGCAATCACTGCAAACAAATAATTTCTGTAACTCTTAATGAGACTTCTGCACCTGTACACAGGCATTTTGATCCACTGTTTCAGGTTCGAAGGGTGCCTTCTCAAGACTACATGCTTCAGCTTCTTCTCCAGATGTTGAACAGGATCTATGTCAGAACACATAAAAGGTAACTTCAGAATAGTCCAATGCTTTGCTTTTAAACTTTCTTTAATGGTTTTGGCTGTGTGTTTTGGGTGATTATCCTGTTGGATGACTCATGACTCAGGCTAAGTTCACATTAGCGTTTGGGGGCTTTGCTGAGGGCTGCGTATGTCCTCCACTAAGCCTCGCCTACTTCCGCATACTTCTGCATGCGTCCTGCGTACCTATCTTTGCGTTTTGTGCGGACGGCGGGCGCGTCAAAACGATGCATCCGCATACATCCGCATGTCCTGCGTACCCAGTGTTAACCCCTTTCTGACCTTGGACGGGATAGTACGTCCGAGGTCAGAGCCCCTGCTTTGATGCCGGGACATGTCAGCTGTTTTGAACAGCTAACATGTGTCCGCAATAGCGGCGGGTGGAATCGCGATTCACCTGCCGCTATTTACTAGATAAATGATGCTGACAGTGGCATTTAACTACCGCTTCCGGCCATTGAGCCGGAAATGAGCGCATCGCTGACCCCCATCACATGATCGGGGGTCAGCGATGCGTCGGCATAACAACCAGAGGTCTCCTTGAGACCTCTATGGTTGTTGATGCCGGATTGCTATGAGCGCCACCCTATGGTCGGCGCTCATAGCAATGCAGGAATTCAGCTACATAGGAGCGATCTGAGCTTCGCTCCTATGTAGCAGAGCCAATCGAGTTGTGCCAGCTTCTAGCCTCTCATGGGGGCTATTGAAGCATGGCAATAGTGAAAAAAAATGTTTTAAAAATATGAAAAAAATAAAAAAATATAAAAGTTTAAATCGCCCACCTTTCGCCCCATTTAAAATAAAGCAATAAAAAAAAAAAAAAATACAAATATTTGGTATTGCCGCATTCAGAACCACCCAATCTATCAATAAAAAAGGATTAACCTGATCGCTAAACGGCGTAGCGAGAAACAAATTCGAAAAGCCAGAATTACGTTTTTTGGTCACGGTGATATTGCATTAAAATACAATAACGGGCGGTCAAAAGAATGTATCTGCACCAAAATGGTATCAGTAAAAACGTCAGCTTGGCATGCAAAAATTAAGCCCTCACCCAACCTCAGATCACGAAAAATGAAGACGCTACGGGTATCGGAAAATGGCGCAATTTTTTTTTTTAGCAAAGTTTGGAATTTTTTTTCACCACTTAGATAAATTATAACCTACACATGTTTGGTGTCCATGAACTCGTAATGACCTGGAGAATCATAATGGCAGTTTTAGCATTTAGTGAACTCAGCAAAAAAGCCAAACAATAAACACTTGGATTTTTTTCACGTTTTCTAGTACATGACATGCTAAAACCAATGCTGTTGTTCAAAAGTACAGCACATCCCGCAAAAAATAAGCCCTCACATGGCCATATTGACGGAAAAATAAAAAAGTTATGGCTCTGGGAAGGAGGGGAGCGAAAAACAAAAATACCCCGGGTCATGAAATGGTCAAAGATAGGTACGCAGGACGCATGCAGAAGTAGGTGGGGCTTAGCAGAGGACCTACGCAGCCCTCCGCAAAGCCCCCAAATGCTATTCTGAACCCTGCCTCATGCCTCAGACCAACCTTTCTGACACTGGGCAGCACATTTGATTAAGGAATGACTTGATAGTCTTGAGATTTCATTGTACCCTGCACAGGTTCAAGACACCCTGTGCCAGATGCAGCAAGACAGCCCATAAACATAACCAAGCCGCCTTCATGTTTCACAGCAGATACAATGTTATTTTTTTTTTGTATGCTTAATTTTTGCATCTGTGACAAAAAGCTCCAGTTTTATCTTATTTATCCATAAGACATTATCCTAGAAGCTTTGTGGCTTGTCAGTATGAATTTTACAATTTGCAGTCTCATTTTTTTAATATTTGCTTTCAACAGTGGTTTCCTCCTCAGTCATCTTCCATAAAGTCCATTTTGTGCAAGACAAAGATGAATGGGGCGATCTGACACTGATGTACTTTGACCTTGGAGTTCAACTCTAATCTATTTGGTAGTTGTTCTGTGCTCTTCTTTTGTGATTCATATTAGCTGTCTCTACAGTTTGTCATCAGGTTTCCTCTTGAGGCCATGTCCAGGAAGATTGGTCACATGGCCATAGACCTTAAACTTCTGAATAATATATGTAACAATAGTAACAGGAACATTAAGCTATTTGGAGATGGTCTTATAGCCTTTACTTTCAACATATTTGTCTATAATTTTCTGTCTAATCTCCAGAGACAACTTTCTCTTTAGAATTATCTGGTTCATGTTCAGTATGGTACAGACCATGATACCAAACAACACAGTGACTACTTTTCATGCTTCAAATAGGAAGAATGACTGACTTACATGTTTGTAGAGATCTGTGACGATAAACTTAAGACATGCCTTAGTTTCATGTCTCTATGGTCAAATTATTTTCTATCTTTATAGGGGTACCATCATTTTTGTCTAAGCCATTTTCATTAGTTTGTTATTTTAACAGTTTTTGTTAAACCAAAATTCAAAAGCAAGGTCTGATTTTCATTACATGATTTTCAGTAAATTTAAATTGAAAATTACTTTCGTCAGTTTCAAGTTATTTCAGTGACCATTGTGGGTTTTTCTTTCCCAACAGTTTCTTCAACAGTTGTGTCCATGTGTGCATATTGAGTCATATCTTGGGTTGACTGTTTGGGTTCAGAACCAATAAATATGAGGGGCGTTTATTAAAGATTTCTCCTGACCCACTTCCTGTGGACTGAGAGCAATGAAAGTTGGCACCGTATTAGTCCTTCTCTACATAGGTGCCACCTATGGACACACACTTCTCCCATCTCTTTAAGCATCTGTAAACACCTCGCTTGTAGAAGTCGACAGGTTGCTCCAAAAGTCACATTGTGACTTCAGTAATCAGAGTCTCGTCATCTGGAAAATGCTTGCCATTCAAAAATAACTTCATTGTTGGAAATAGGTGGAAGTCTGATGGTGCAAGGTCGGGTGAATGAGGGGGATGCAGTAGGATTTCAAAGCCACAGGAACATGCTTCAATTGGGGAACATGTGAGTTGTGAGCTGGTGTATTGTCTTGCAGAAGGCGGACACCTTTGATGAGCATGCCATGTCTCTTGGTTTTGATGGCCTCCTGTCATGATTCTCAATGGCGAGAGAACATAGCCCAGCATATATGAGAACTAGCTCTTGGAAGATGGAAACTATACTGACCATGAACTAAACCTGCCGCACAACTAGAAGTGGCCGGGTAGCATGCCTACGTTTTTTATCCCTAGATGCCCAGCGCCAGCCGGAGAACTACCTAATCCTAGCAGAGGAAAAGACAGTCCTGGCTCACCTCTAGAGAAATTTTCCCAAAAGGCAGACAGAGGCCCCACATATATTGGCGGTGATTTTAGATGAAATGACAAACGTAGTATGAAAATAGGTTTAGCAAAATCGAGGTCCGCTTACTAGATAGCATGAAGACAGAAAGGGCACTTTCATGGTCAGCAGAAAACCCTATCAAAACACCATCCAGAAATTACTTTAAGACTCTAGCATTAACTCATAACACCAGAGTGGCAATTTCCGCTCACAAGAGCTTTCCAGACACAGTAACGAAACAGCAGCTGTGAACAGGAACAAAATGCAAAAACACACAAGGACAAAAGTCCAACTTAGCTAGGAGTTGTCTAGTAGCAGGAACATGCACAGAAGGCTTCTGATTACATTGTTGACCGGCATGAAACTGACAGAGGAGCAAGGTTATATAGCGACTCCCACATCCTGATAGGAGCAGGTGAACAGAGGGGATGATGCACACAAGTACAATTCCACAAGTGGCCACCGGGGGAGCCCAGAATCCAATTTCACAACAGTACCCCCCCCTCAAGGAGGGGGCACCGAACCCTCACCAGAACCACCAGGGCGATCAGGATGAGCCCTATGAAAGGCACGGACAAGATCGGAGGCATGAACATCAGAGGCAGTGACCCAAGAATTATCCTCCTGACCGTATCCCTTCCATTTGACCAGATACTGGAGTTTCCGTCTGGAAACACGAGAGTCTAAGATCTTTTCCACAACGTACTCCAACTCACCCTCAACCAACACCGGAGCAGGAGGCTCAACGGAAGGCACAGCCGGTACCTCATACCTGCGCAACAATGACCGATGAAAAACATTATGAATCGAAAAGGATGCAGGGAGGTCCAAACGGAAGGACACAGGGTTAAGAATCTCCAATATCTTGTACGGGCCGATGAACCGAGGCTTAAACTTAGGAGAAGAAACCCTCATAGGGACAAAACGAGAAGACAACCACACCAAGTCCCCAACACAAAGCCGAGGACCAACACGACGACGGCGGTTGGCAAAAAGCTGAGTCTTCTCCTGGGACAACTTCAAATTGTCCACCACCTGCCCCCAAATCTGATGCAACCTCTCCACCACAGCATCCACTCCAGGACAATCCGAAGATTCCACTTGACCGGAGGAAAATCGAGGATGAAACCCCGAATTACAGAAAAACGGGGACACCAAGGTGGCAGAGCTGGCCCGATTATTGAGGGCGAACTCCGCCAAAGGCAAAAAAGCAACCCAATCATCCTGATCCGCAGACACAAAACACCTCAAATATGTCTCCAAGGTCTGATTAGTCCGTTCGGTCTGGCCATTAGTCTGAGGATGGAAAGCAGACGAAAAAGACAAATCTATGCCCATCCTAGCACAGAATGCCCGCCAAAATCTAGACACGAATTGGGTCCCTCTGTCAGAAACGATATTCTCCGGAATACCATGCAAACGAACAACATTTTGAAAAAACAGAGGAACCAACTCGGAAGAAGAAGGCAACTTAGGCAAGGGAACCAGATGGACCATCTTAGAGAAACGGTCACACACCACCCAGATGACAGACATCTTCTGAGAAACAGGCAGATCCGAAATAAAATCCATCGAGATGTGCGTCCAAGGCCTCTTCGGGATAGGCAAGGGTAACAACAATCCACTAGCCCGAGAACAACAAGGCTTGGCCCGAGCACAAACGTCACAAGACTGCACAAAGCCTCGCACATCTCGTGACAGGGAAGGCCACCAGAAGGACCTTGCCACCAAATCCCTGGTACCAAAGATTCCAGGATGACCTGCCAACGCAGAAGAATGAACCTCAGAGATGACTCTACTGGTCCAATCATCAGGAACAAACAGTCTACCAGGTGGGCAACGATCAGGTCTATCCGCCTGAAACTCCTGCAAGGCCCGCCGCAGGTCTGGAGAAACGGCAGACAATATCACTCCATCTTTAAGGATACCTGTGGGCTCAGAATTACCAGGGGAGTCAGGCTCAAAACTCCTAGAAAGGGCATCCGCCTTAACATTCTTAGAACCCGGTAGGTAAGACACCACAAAATTAAACCGAGAGAAAAACAACGACCAGCGCGCCTGTCTCGGATTCAGGCGCCTGGCAGACTCAAGGTAAATTAAATTTTTGTGGTCAGTCAATACCACCACCTGATGTCTGGCCCCCTCAAGCCAGTGACGCCACTCCTCAAAAGCCCACTTCATGGCCAAAAGCTCCCGATTCCCAATATCATAATTCCGCTCGGCGGGCGAAAATTTACGGGAAAAAAAGGCACAAGGTCTCATCACGGAGCAGTCGGAACTTTTCTGCGACAACACCGCCCCAGCTCCGATTTCAGAAGCGTCGACCTCAACCTGAAAAGGAAGAGCAACATCAGGCTGACGCAACACTGGGGCGGAAGAAAAGCGGCGCTTGAGCTCCCGAAAGGCCTCCACAGCATCAGGGGACCAATCAGCAACATCAGCACCCTTCTTAGTCAAATCAGTCAATGGTTTTACAACATCAAAAAAACCAGCAATAAATCGACGATAAAAGTTAGCAAAGCCCAAAAATTTCTGAAGACTCTTAAGAGAAGAGGGTTGCGTCCAATCACCAATAGCCTGAACCTTGACAGGATCCATCTCGATGGAAGAGGGGGAAAAAATGTATCCCAAGAAGGAAATCATTTGAACCCCAAAAACACACTTAGAACCCTTCACACACAAGGAATTAGACCGCAAAACCTGAAAAACCCTCCTGACCTGCTGGACATGAGAGTCCCAGTCATCCGAAAAAATCAGAATATCATCCAGATACACAATCATAAATTTATCCAAATAATCGCGGAAAATGTCATGCATAAAGGACTGGAAGACTGAAGGGGCATTTGAAAGACCAAAAGGCATCACCAAATACTCAAAATGGCCCTCGGGCGTATTAAATGCGGTTTTCCACTCATCCCCCTGCTTGATTCGCACCAAATTATACGCCCCACGGAGATCAATCTTAGAGAACCACTTGGCCCCCTTTATACGAGCAAACAAATCAGTAAGCAGTGGTAACGGGTATTGATATTTAACCGTGATTTTATTCAAAAGTCGATAATCAATACACGGCCTCAAAGAGCCGTCTTTCTTAGACACAAAGAAAAAACCGGCTCCTAAGGGAGATGACGAAGGACGAATATGTCCCTTTTCCAAGGACTCCTTGATATATTCTCGCATAGCCGCGTGTTCAGGCACAGACAGATTAAATAAACGACCCTTAGGGTATTTACTACCCGGGATCAAGTCTATGGCACAATCGCACTCCCGGTGCGGAGGTAGTGAACCAACCTTGGGTTCTTCAAAAACGTCACGAAAGTCAGACAAGAATTCAGGAATCTCAGAGGGAATAGATGATGAAATGGAAACCAAAGGTACGTCCCCATGAGTTCCTTTACATCCCCAGCTTAACACAGACATAGCTCTCCAGTCGAGGACTGGGTTATGAGATTGCAGCCATGGCAATCCCAGCACCAAAACATCATGTAGATTATACAGCACCAGAAAGCGAATAACCTCCTGGTGATCCGGATTAACACGCATAGTCACTTGTGTCCAGTATTGTGGTTTATTACTAGCCAATGGGGTGGAGTCAATCCCTTTCAGAGGTATCGGAGCCTCCAATGGCTCCAAATCATACCCACAGCGTTTGGCAAAGGACCAATCCATAAGACTCAAAGCAGCGCCAGAGTCGACATAGGCGTCCGCGGTAATAGATGACAAAGAACAAATCAGGGTCACAGATAGAATAAACTTAGACTGTAAAGTGCTAATTGAAACAGACTTGTCAGGCTTCTTAGTACGCTTAAAGCATGCTGATATAACATGAGTTGAATCACCACAATAGAAGCACAACCCATTTTTTCGTCTAAAATTCTGCCGCTCGCTTCTGGACAGAATTCTATCACATTGCATATTTTCTGGCGTTTTCTCAGTAGACACCGCCAAATGGTGCACAGGTTTGCGCTCCCGCAGACGCCTATCGATCTGAATAGCCATCGTCATGGACTCATTCAGACTCGCAGGCACAGGGAACCCCACCATAACATCCTTAATGGCATCAGAGAGACCTTCTCTGAAAATCGCCGCCAGGGCGCACTCATTCCACTGAGTAAGCACAGACCATTTGCGGAATTTTTGGCAGTATATTTCAGCTTCATCTTGCCCCTGAGACAAGGACATCAAGGCCTTTTCCGCCTGAAGCTCTAAATGAGGTTCCTCATAAAGCAACCCCAAGGCCAGAAAAAACGCATCCACATTGAGCAACGCAGGATCCCCTGGTGCCAATGCAAAAGCCCAGTCCTGAGGGTCGCCCCGGAGCAAGGAAATTACAATCCTGACCTGCTGTGCAGGGTCTCCGGCAGAGCGAGACTTCAGGGACAAAAACAATTTGCAATTATTTTTAAAATTTTGAAAGTGAGATCTATTCCCCGAGAAGAATTCAGGCAAAGGAATTCTAGGCTCAGACATAGGTGCATGAACAACAAAATCTTGCAAATTTTGTACCTTTGTGGCGAGATTATTCAAACCTGTAGCTACACTCTGAAGATCCATTTGAAACAGGTGAACACAGAGCCATTCAAGGATTAGAAGGAGAGAAAGAGAGGAAGGCTGCAGCATAGGCAAACTAGCAAGTGATTCAATTAAGAGCACACTCAGAACTAGAGGAAAAAAAAATAAAAATTGTAGCAGACTTCTTTTTTCTCTCCTTTCTCAGCCAGTAATTTAACCCTTTTTTGGGCCGGTCAAACTGTCATGATTCTCAATGGCGAGAGAACATAGCCCAGCATATATGAGAACTAGCTCTTGGAAGATGGAAACTATACTGACCATGAACTAAACCTGCCGCACAACTAGAAGTGGCCGGGTAGCATGCCTACGTTTTTTATCCCTAGATGCCCAGCGCCAGCCGGAGAACTACCTAATCCTAGCAGAGGAAAAGACAGTCCTGGCTCACCTCTAGAGAAATTTTCCCAAAAGGCAGACAGAGGCCCCCACATATATTGGCGGTGATTTTAGATGAAATGACAAACGTAGTATGAAAATAGGTTTAGCAAAATCGAGGTCCGCTTACTAGATAGCATGAAGACAGAAAGGGCACTTTCATGGTCAGCAGAAAACCCTATCAAAACACCATCCAGAAATTACTTTAAGACTCTAGCATTAACTCATAACACCAGAGTGGCAATTTCCGCTCACAAGAGCTTTCCAGACACAGTAACGAAACAGCAGCTGTGAACAGGAACAAAATGCAAAAACACACAAGGACAAAAGTCCAACTTAGCTAGGAGTTGTCTAGTAGCAGGAACATGCACAGAAGGCTTCTGATTACATTGTTGACCGGCATGAAACTGACAGAGGAGCAAGGTTATATAGCGACTCCCACATCCTGATAGGAGCAGGTGAACAGAGGGGATGATGCACACAAGTACAATTCCACAAGTGGCCACCGGGGGAGCCCAGAATCCAATTTCACAACAGCCTCCTGCAGTTTGCACAGCAGTGAAGTATAGTATGCCCCAGAAGTTTAAAGCCGGATTTGGATACAAAATGATTTCCAAAACTTTAAACATCCCAAGGAGCATTGTGCAAGCGATTCTATTGAAATGGAAGGAGTATCATACCAATGCAAATCTACCAAGACCCGGCCGTGCCTCTAAATGGGACAGTCTGTCCATAGGACAACAATCAGTCGTACACTGCACAAATCTGGACTTTATGGAAGAGTGGCAAGAAGAAAGCCATTTCTCAAAGATATTCATAAAAAGTGTTGTTTAAAGTTTGAAACAAACCACCTGGGAGACACACCAAACATGTGGAGGAAGGTGCTCTGGTCAAGTTAAACCAAAATCAAATTTTTTGGCAACAATGCCAAATGATTTGTTTAGCGTAAAGGCAACACAGCTCATCTCCCTGAACACACCATCCCCACTGTCAAACATGGTGGTGGCAGCATCATGGTTTGGGCCTGCTTTTCTTCAGCAGGGACAGGGAAGGTGGTTAAAATTGATGGGAAGATGGATGGAGCCAAATACAGAACTATTCTTGAAGAAAACCTGTTGGAGTCTGCAAAAGACCGGAGACTGGGATGGAGATTTGTCTTCCAACAAGACAATGATCCCAAACATAAAGCAAAATCTACAATGGAATGGCTCACAAATAAACTTATCCAGGTGTTAGAATGGTCAAGTCACAGTCCAGACCTCAATCCAATCGAGAATCTGTGGAAAGAGCTGAAAACTGCTGTTCACAAATGATCTCCATCAAACCTAACTGAGCTCGAGCTGTTTGCCAAGGAAGAATGGGCAAGAATTTCAGTCTCTCGATGTACAAAACTGATAGAGATATACCCCAAGTGACTTGCAGCTGTAAGCGCAGCAAAAGATGGCGCAACAAAGTATTAAGTTAAAGGGGCCGAATAATATTGCACGCCCCACTTTTCAGTTATTGAATTTACACAAAAATTTAAAATAACCAATAAATTTCATTCAACTTCACAATTGTGTTCCACTTGTTGTTGATTCTTCACCAAAAATTTACATTTGGTATCTTTATGTTTGAAGCAGGAAATGTGGGAAAAGGTTGAAAAGTTCCAGGGAGCCGAATACTTTCGCAAGGCACTGTACTTAAAGGGAACCTGTCACCCCGTTTTTTCCGTATGAGATAAAAATACTGTTAAATAGGGCCTGAGCTGTGCATTACAATAGTGTATTTTGTGGACCCCGATTCCCCACCTATGCTGCCGAAATACCTTACCAAAGTAGCCGTTTTCTCCTGTCAATCAGGCTGGTCTGGTCAGATGGGCGTTGTGTCTTCCCCCAGATCTTGCTTATTTTTCCGTTGGTGGCATAGTGGTTTGCACATGCCCAAGTCCAGAATCCACTGCACAGGGGAGGGAAAAGAGCGCGATCTGCGCTATTTCCCTGGTGATCGGTGGGGGTGGCTGTTGTGAACTCTATTTTTGGGCTCCCTCTAGTGGTCACAAGCGGTACTGTGTAGTGTTGTCTTTCTGCAGGTTGCAGCATCAGCTGGTTCGTTATCCTTGGTTGGTTTCCTATTTTAGCTCACCTGGATACTCAGTTCCTTGCCTGCTATCAATGTATTCAGGGCTCTTCAGATTCCTTGTTTCTACCTTGCTCCCAGTCTCTCCAAGACAAGCTAAGTTTTTGTTTGATCATTTTTTGATTATCAGTGTTCATTATGTTTTTAGTCCAGCTCGCTAAAATGTGATTTCCTCGCTTGCTGGTTGCTCTAGGGGACTGAGTTTCTTCCCCCACACCGTTAGTTGGTGTGGGGGTTCTTGAAATCTCAGAGTGGATATTTTGTAAGGGTTTTTTACTGACCGGATAGATTCCCTTTTCTATTTTCTGCTATCTAGTATTAGTGGGCCTCATTTGCTGAATCTGCTTTCACCCCTGTGTATGTGCCTTCCTCTTACCTCACCGTTATTATCTGTTGGGGGCTTCTATATCTTTGGGGATTATTTCTCTGGAGGCAAGAGAGGTCTTTCTTTCTCTCTAGGGGTAGTTAGTTCCTCAGGCTGGCTCGTGACGTCTAGGATTTTTAGGCACGTTCACCGGCTACTTCTAGTGTGTTTGGATAGGTTCAGATTTGCGGTCAGTCCAGTTTGCCACCTCCCTAGAGCTTGTCCTACGTTTGTTACTTAGCTGGAGTAATTTGTGATCCTCAACCACTAAGGATCATAACAGTATAGCAGGCCAAAAAGTGTTTAATGCATCGCAGAAGTGGGATAAAAAGAAGACCTGAGTACATTTTTTTTTTTCCCTCCCGCTTTTCCTTTGCTGCAGTCTGTTTAGCTTCTTTCATCCCCTTGAACTCTGGGTGGTTTTGAGCTCAGCTGCAGACATGAATGTTCAGACTCTGACTTCTAGTGTGGATCATCTTACTGCACGGGTGCAAAGTATTCAGGATTTTGTTATTCGTAGCCCTATGTCAGAACCAAAGATACCCATTCCTGAGTTGTTTTCTGGAGATAGATCTAGGTTTCAAAATTTTAAGAATAATTGTAAGTTATTTCTATCTCTGAGACCTCATTCCTCTGGTGATTCCGCTCAGCAAGTAAAAATTGTTATCTCCTTGTTGCGTGGCGACCCTCAAAATTGGGCTTTCTCTCTGGCGCCAGGAGATCCTGCTTTGCTTAATGTAGATGCATTTTTTCTGGCTCTTGGACTGCTTTATGAGGAGCCTAATCTTGAGAATCAGGCAGAAAAAGCGTTGCTGGCTATCTCTCAAGGTCAGGATGAAGCAGAGGTGTATTGTCAAAAATTTCGGAAATGGTCGGTGCTTACTCAATGGAATGAGTGTGCCCTGGCTGCAAATTTCAGAGAAGGTCTTTCTGAGGCCGTTAAGAATGTTATGGTGGGGTTTCCCACCCCTACAAGTCTGAGTGATTCTATGGCTTTAGCCATTCAGGTTGATCGGCGTTTGCGGGAGCACAAATCTGCTCATCCTTTGGTGGTATTTTCTGGACAGAGACCTGAGTCTATGCAATGTGACCGAACTCTGACCAGAATTGAGCGACAAAGTCATAGACGTCAAAATGGGTTGTGCTTTTACTGTGGTGATTCTACTCATGTTATCTCAGCATGCTCTAAACGCTTAAAAAAAATCGCTAAACCTGTCACCATTGGTACTATACAGCCTAAATTTATTTTGTCTGTTACTTTGATTTGTTCTTTGTCGTCCTACCCGGTTATGGCTTTTGTGGATTCGGGTGCTGCCCTGAATCTGATGGATTTGTCGTTTGCCAGGCGCTGTGGTTTTGTCCTGGAGCCTTTGGAATTTCCTATTCCTCTGAGGGGAATTGATGCTACGCCATTGGCTGAGAATAAGCCTCAGTATTGGACGCAAATGACCATGTGCATGACTCCCGTACATCAGGAGGTGATTCGCTTTCTCGTTCTGCATAATTTGCATGATGTTGTCGTTTTGGGTCTGCCATGACTGCAAGCTCATAATCCAGTTTTAGATTGGAAAGCTATGTCTGTGTCAAGTTGGGGTTGTCAGGGAATTCATGGCGATACTCCGTTGGTGTCTATTGCTTCTTCCACTCCTTCTGAGGTCCCTGAGTTTTTGTCTGACTACCAGGATGTATTTGATGAGCCCAGGTCCAGTGCCCTGCCCCCTCATAGGGATTGTGACTGTGCTATAAATTTAATTCCTGGTAGTAAATTCCCTAAGGGACGACTTTTTAATTTGTCTATACCAGAGCATGCTGCGATGCGGAGTTATATAAAGGAGTCTTTGGAGAAGGGACATATTCGCCCATCCTCTTCCCCTCTTGGTGCAGGATTTTTTTTTGTGGCCAAGAAGGATGGTTCTTTGAGACCTTGTATAGATTATCGTCTTCTGAATAAAATTACAGTCAAATTTCAGTATCCTTTGCCACTATTGTCTGATTTGTTTGCTCGGATTAAGGGTGCCAGTTGGTTCACCAAGATAGATCTCCGTGGTGCGTATAACCTTGTGCGCATTAAGCAGGGAGATGAATGGAAAACAGCATTTAATACGCCCGAAGGCCATTTTGAGTACTTAGTGATGCCTTTTGGACTCTCTAATGCTCCTTCTGTGTTTCAGTCCTTCATGCATGACATCTTCCGAGAATATCTGGATAAATTTATGATTGTTTATTTGGATGACATTTTGGTCTTTTCTGATGATTGGGAGTCCCATGTGAAGCAGGTCAGGATGGTGTTTCAGGTCCTGCGTGCTAATGCTTTATTTGTGAAGGGCTCAAAATGCCTCTTCGGAGTACAGAAGGTCTCCTTTTTGGGTTTTATTTTTTCTCCTTCTACTGTGGAGCTGGACCCAGTCAAGGTCCAGGCTATTCATGACTGGACTCAGCCCACGTCTGTTAAGAGTCTTCAGAAGTTCTTGGGTTTTGCTAATTTTTACCGTCGTTTCATCGCTAATTTTTCTAGCGTGGTTAAACCTTTGACGGATTTGACCAAGAAGGGTTCTGATGTGACTAATTGGTCTCCTGCGGCCGTGGAGGCCTTTCGGGAGCTGAAGCACCGGTTTTCTTCAGCTCCAGTCTTATGTCAGCCAGATGTCTCTCTTCCCTTCCAGGTCGAGGTTGATGCTTCTGAGATTGGAGCAGGGGCTGTCTTGTCACAGAGAAGCTCTGATGGCTCTGTGATGAAGCCATGTGCTTTCTTTTCAAGAAAGTTTTTGCCTGCCGAGCAGAATTATGATGTTGGTAATCGGGAGTTGTTGGCTATGAAGTGGGCATTTGAGGAGTGGCGACATTGGCTCGAAGGAGCTAAACATCGCGTGGTGGTCTTGACTGATCACAAAAATCTGATTTACCTTGAATCTGCCAAGCGCCTGAATCCTAGACAGGCTCGTTGGTCGTTGTTTTTCACCCGTTTCAACTTCGTGGTCTCATACCTGCCTGGTCCGAAGAACGTGAAAGCTGATGCACTTTCTAGGAGTTTTGTGCCTGACTTTCCGGGAGTTTCTGAGCCGGCTGGTATTCTCAGAGAGGGAGTGATTTTGTCTGCCATTTCCCCAGATTTGCGACGAGTGCTGCAGAAATTTCAGGCGGATAGACCTGACCGTTGTCCACCAGAGAGACTGTTTGTCCCGGATAGATGGACCAGCAAAGTTATTTCCGAGGTTCATTCTTCGGTGTTGGCGGGTCATCCTGGGATTTTTGGTACCAGAGATTTGGTGGCTAGGTCCTTCTGGTGGCCTTCCTTGTCGCGGGATGTGCGTTCCTTTGTGCAGTCTTGTGGGATTTGTGCTCGGGCTAAGCCTTGCTGTTCTCGTGCCAGCGGTTTGCTTTTGCCTTTGCCTGTTCCAAAAAGGCCTTGGACGCACATTTCCATGGATTTTATTTCGGATCTTCCAGTATCTCAGAAAATGTCTGTCATCTGGGTGGTGTGTGATCGTTTTTCCAAGATTGTCCATTTGGTGCCCTTGCCTAAGTTGCCTTCTTCCTCCGATTTGGTTCCTCTATTTTTTCAGAATGTGGTTCGCTTGCATGGCATTCCTGAAAATATTGTGTCTGATAGAGGATCCCAGTTTGTGTCCAGGTTTTGGCGGACTTTTTGTGCTAAGATGGGCATTGATTTGTCTTTTTCGTCGGCCTTCCATCCTCAGACTAATGGCCAAACCGAGCGAACTAATCAGACGTTGGAAACTTATTTGAGATGTTTTGTTTCTGCTGATCAGGATGATTGGGTGACTTTTTTGCCTTTGGCCGAGTTTGCCCTTAATAATCGGGCTAGTTCTGCTACTTTGGTTTCACCTTATTTCTGCAATTCTTTTTTCCATCCTCGTTTTTCCTCGGGTCAGGTTGAGTCTTCTGACTGTCCTGGGGTGGATTCTGTGGTGGATAGGTTGCAGCAGATTTGGAACCATGTGGTGGACAATTTGAGGTTGTCACAGGAGAAGGCTCAGCGCTTTGCCAACCGCCGCCGCGGTGTGGGTCCCCGACTTCGTGTTGGGGATTTGGTGTGGCTGTCTTCTCGGTATGTTCCTATGAAGGTCTCCTCTCCTAAATTCAAGCCTCGCTTCATCGGTCCTTATAAGATTTTGGAAATCCTTAACCCGGTGTCTTTTCGTTTGGATCTCCCAGCATCGTTTGCCATTCATAATGTGTTCCATAGGTCTTTGTTGCGGAGGTATGTGGTACCTGTGGTTCCTTCTGTTGAGCCTCCTGCTCCGGTGCTGGTCGAGGGCGAATTGGAGTACGTGGTGGAGAAGATTTTGGATTCTCGTATCTCTAGACGGAGGCTTCAGTATTTGGTTAAGTGGAAGGGCTATGGTCAGGAGGATAATTCCTGGGTTGTCGCCTCTGATGTTCATGCGGCCGATTTGGTTCGTGCCTTCCACGCGGCTCATCCTGATCACCCTGGGGGTCTTGATGAGGGTTCGGTGACCCCTCCTCAAGGGGGGGGTACTGTTGTGAACTCTATTTTTGGGCTCCCTCTAGTGGTCACAAGCGGTACTGTGTAGTGTTGTCTTTCTGCAGGTTGCAGCATCAGCTGGTTCGTTATCCTTGGTTGGTTTCCTATTTTAGCTCACCTGGATACTCAGTTCCTTGCCTGCTATCAATGTATTCAGGGCTCTTCAGATTCCTTGTGTCTACCTTGCTCCCAGTCTCTCCAAGACAAGCTAAGTTTTTGTTTTGTTTTTTGATTATCAGTGTTCATTATGTTTTTAGTCCAGCTCGCTAAAATGTGATTTCCTCGCTTGCTGGTTGCTCTAGGGGACTGAGTTTCTTCCCCCACACCGTTAGTTGGTGTGGGGGTTCTTGAAATCTCAGAGTGGATATTTTGTAAGGGTTTTTTACTGACCGCATAGATTCCCTTTTCTATTTTCTGCTATCTAGTATTAGTGGGCCTCATTTGCTGAATCTGCTTTCACCCCTGTGTATGTGCCTTCCTCTTACCTCGCCGTTATTATCTGTTGGGGGCTTCTATATCTTTGGGGATTATTTCTCTGGAGGCAAGAGAGGTCTTTCTTTCTCTCTAGGGGTAGTTAGTTCCTCAGGCTGGCTCGTGACGTCTAGGATTTTTAGGCACGTTCACCGGCTACTTCTAGTGTGTTTGGATAGGTTCAGATTTGCGGTCAGTCCAGTTTGCCACCTCCCTAGAGCTTGTCCTACGTTTGTTACTTAGCTGGAGTAATTTGTGATCCTCAACCACTAAGGATCATGACAGGCGGCCATCTTCCTGTGGCCGTACGTGCGCAGATGGAGCGCTCTGCTGCCCGGGGCTTCAGGAAAATGGCCGCAGGATGCCGCGCGTGCGCAGATGGAGATCGCGGCGGACATTTTCCTGAAGCAGAGTTCGCATCTCGGAGACAGTATTGAATGAGTGGACACGTCAGGCCTTGACATTTATACAGAATAGTATCTGGATGTTAGTTATATTGTTGATACTAGTCATTTAAAATATTGCTGGATTTCCCCTTTTTTGATATAGCCTGTAAATAAAACATTATCTAGTTTCTATACACTTCAGTGGTCTAGTGTGTTTGGTATTTTACAAATGCATTAGATCCAATTGGATCCTTTTGCATCTGTTTTTTTCTGTGTTTTCCTTGTATATGTAGAAATCTTTTAGGAATTGAAGGGACAGCCGTTGAGGAGCGGGGGCACCTCATTGCAAATTTAATGTGCCAACCTTCGCTGCTAGGTAGGCCATCAGATTCTGGGTCCTACTAGGGGGAGTGTTAGGTTTACTTTACCACCTCCCATAGACCTCTGCCTTGATTCCCTTTTTCATCCCTATAGGGGTGTTTTATAACTATTTTGTAGTATCTTTTTGTATTTTTTAATATTAAAATAAAAATATTTTTTAGAGGTTGTTTTTTCCTTTAGGTTTTTTTTAATGCATACTACCGCTCTTTGAACTCATTTCCTAGTGGTTTTTAGAGCTACAGGCAAGTCTGCTCTAAAGGGGCAGCACTGCAAAATAAGTTTATCAGTTGTGAAAAACACTCGATGCACCGATGGAGTTGTATCAGCCCTGAAAAATTAGATACCCTGCTGGAGGCGCAGAAAGGTACAAGATTCAAGGAACTCCTGTCTAGCCGCTAGGTACCACAGACCTGGACATTGGACTTGAGCCCTGCGAATCGATCCGCTCTTCTCCACTTTTAAGTTTACAATGGTCTTTAACTATTCCTAGTGCGAGGTTTTTGTGAAAGTCATTGTTGGCTGTATTTTTAATATATATACCTTCAATATCCATGTTTCTTGGATACTTTATCTATATAACATTTAAATTTTATTGCCCTTCAGTGGTGTGTTTTTAGCCCTTTAATGATCTACTCTGTTATGCATTTATTTATATTAATAAAGATTATATGATTTAGAGACATTTTCTTGGCAACTTCTTTTTTCTTTGGGATTATTTATGTTTGGCATTTAGGTGTGTCTCAGTTACTCTATTATTTACATAGGCCTTAGGACTTTAGGTTGTTTACTTGCTGTCACTAGAGATGCCTGAACTCGTGCTACCTTGTGTGATTAAGAAACATTATTGAATAAATCTTATAAATGTATTATTTAAATACAGAAATTACATAGTGTATCCCATTTATCACTGTATTTACTTACCACATATACTCGAGTATAAGCTGACCCGAGTATAAGCCGAGACCCCTAATTTTGCCACAAAAAACTGGGAAAACTTATTGACTCGAATATAAGCCTAGGGTGGAAAAGGCAGCAGCTACTGGTAAATTTCAAAAATAAAAATAGATACCAATAAAAGTAAAATTAATTGAGACATCAGTAGGTTAAATGTTTTTGAATATCCATATTGAATCAGGAGCCCCATATTATGCTCCATACAGTTCATGATGAGCCCCATAAGATGCTCCATAAAAAATATGCCCCATATAATGCTCCATAAAGTTCATGATGGGCCCCATAAGATGCTCCATACAAAAAATATGCCTCATATAATGCTGCATAAAGGGTAATGATGGCCCCATAAGATGTTCCATAGAAAAATATGCCCCATATAATGCTCCATAAAAGTTGATGGCCCCATAAGATGCTCCATAGAGTAATATGCCCCATATAGTGCTCCATAAAAGTTGCTGGCCCCAAAAGATGCTCCATAGAATAATATGCCCCATGTGCTGCTTCGTAAAGGTTGATGGCCCAATAAGATGCTCCATAGAATAATATGCCCAATATTCTGCTGCTGCTGCGATTAAAAAAAAAAATGATGTACTCACCTCTTGTCACTGGGGACCAGATGCCGGTGTCGCTGCTGGCTCAGACCCCTGGCACTTGCGATATTCACCTGTCCCCGTTCCATCGCCACACGCCACTGTGTCTTCCAGGTCCTCTGGCTGTGACTGTTCAGGCAGAGGGTGTGCACTAAACACGTCATCTCGCCCTCTGACCTGAACGTCACAGCCAGAGGACGCAGAAGACAGAGCCGGGTGGTGGAACGGGGACAGGTGAATATCGCATGACTCACCCTCCCCCATCATACTCACCCCCTCCTGGCACGGTAACTGCAAGTCCCTGCTTCTCCGATGTCTCTGGCGCCAGCAGCTTGTTCCTGTGTTCAGCGGTCACATGTTACCGCTCATTAAAGTAATGAATATGCTTTCCACGTCTATGGGAGTGGAGTTGCATGCATATTCATTACTTTATTGAGTGGTACCATGTGACCGCTGAACACAGGAAGAGTTGCCGGAGCCTGAGACCATCTGAGAAGCAGGGATGTGCAGAGACCGCACCAGGAGGGGGTGAGTATGCTGTGACAGCTGCCACTTCTGACGCTCCCCATCGCCCACCGACCCCTGGAACAATGACTTGAGTATAAGCCGAGAGGGGCACTTTCAGCTTAAAAAAATGGGCTGAAAATCTTGGCTTATACTTGAGTATATACGGTACTTTAGATAGTTGTTGTTAGTTTGTGGTGGGGTGCCATTTGCTCCATATCTGCCTAGAGCACTTAAATACAGTACTTTGTCCTGGCCCTCTTTGCACATTTTGCTATTTAACCTAATTTACAATGGGGTGAATAATTTTGAATGCAGCTGTACCTCTGTCACTAGTCACCCTCTTCAGCGTCACTTTTAAGTATGCTTTTCTCTGAAACACAGTAGCATTTCAGAGTAAAACACGGATAATGGCAGCATGAATTAGCCGACAGGTTCCCTTTAATTAAACATTAAACTGCAGATGTGGGGGTTAATCTGCAACTTAACAGCGTTATTAAGTCCCTGCCCGGTGCCCGCACTTACCAGAACGCTGCGGGGAGAAAATGAAATGTATTCCCCCACAGCATTCCAGTTTTAGTTCTCGGGGACAGTGCCAGAACTGGTTCAGTCACCACTTTGAGAAAACAGAGCAATGGATGTAACCACACCCCTGACTGACACTGACTCTGAATTGGGGCCGGCTGCAGATC
Source organism: Ranitomeya variabilis (assembly GCF_051348905.1). Classification (NCBI taxonomy): domain Eukaryota; kingdom Metazoa; phylum Chordata; class Amphibia; order Anura; family Dendrobatidae; genus Ranitomeya; species Ranitomeya variabilis. The sequence continues at coordinate 885,978,052 of NC_135232.1, read as the reverse complement.
AACCCTATACAGTGGCTTGCGAAAGTATTCACTCATCTTGGCTTTTTACCTATATTTTTACATTATAACCTGTGTTTAAATATTTTTGTAATCTGATTTGTGTGTGATGCAGGAGCACTAAATAGTATCAGTTGGTGAAGTGAAGCGACAAAAATGGAGACACAAATTTAATTTATGGCATAAAATTAATAAAAATTATCATGTGCGTATGTATTCATCCCATTTGCTATGAAGCCCCTAAAAATTTATGGTACAAGCAATAACCTTCATAAGTCAAATGATTAGTGAAAGAAGTCCACCTATGTGCAATCTAAGTGTCACATGGTCTGTCAGTATATACACACCTTTTCTGAAAGGCCACAGAGACTGCAACACCATTAAGTAAGAGGCACCATTAACCAAACAACACCATGAAGACCAAAGAGATCTCCAAACAAGTCAGGGATTGTAAAAATATTACTATGACTCCTCAGAGCACCATCAAATCTATTATCATCAAATGGAAAGAACATAGTACAACAACAAATCTGCCAAGAGAGGGCTGCCCACCAAAACTCTCAGCCTGGGCAAGGAGGGCATTAATCAAAGAGACAGCACAGAGACCAAAGATAACCCTGAAGGAGCTGCAGAGTTCCCAAGCAGAGACTGGAATGTCTGTCCATACAACCACAATAAGCCATACACTCCATAGAGGTAGACTTTATGGAAGAGTGGGAAGATAAAAGCGTTTAATTACACACAAAAATTGTAAGAGACATTTTGAGTAGTGTTGATACTTGAAAGTATCGGTATCGGAAAGTATCTTCCGATACCGGCAAAGTATCGGATCTAATCCGATACCGATACCCGATACCAATACAAGTCAATGGGACTCAAGTATCGGACGGTATACCTGATGGTTCCCAGGGTCTGAAGGAGAGGAAACTCTCCTTCAGGCCCTGGGATCCATATTAATGTGTAAAAGAAAGAATTAAAATAAAAAATATTGCTATACTCACCTCTCTGACGCAGCCTGGACCTCACCGAGGGAACCGGCAGCGTTCTTTGCTTAAAATGCGCGCGTTTACTTCCTTCCGTGACGTCACGGCTTGTGATTGGTCGCGTGCCGCCCATGTGGCCGCGACGCGACCAATCACAGCAAGCCGTGATGTAATTTTCAGGTCCTCAATGCCTAATTCTAGGCATTCAAGATTTTAAAATTACGTTCCGGCTTGTGATTGGTCGCGTCGCGGTCACATGGGCGACGCGACCAATCACAAGCCATGACGTCACGGGAGGCAGGAAGCGCGCGCATTTTAAAATTACGTCATGGCTTGTGATTGGTTGCGTGCCGCCCATGTGACCGCGACGCGACCAATCACAGCAAGCCGTGACGTAATTTCAGGTCCTGAATGCAGAATTAGGCATACAGGACCTGAAATTACGTCATGGCTTGCTGTGATTGGTCGCGTCGCGGTCACATGGGCGGCACGCAACCAATCACAAGCCGTGACGTAATTTTAAAATGCGCGCGTTTCCTGCCTCCCGTGACGTCACGGCTTGTGATTGGTTGCGTGCCGCCCATGTGACCGCGACGCGACCAATCACAGCAAGCCGTGACGTAATTTCAGGTCCTGAATGCAGAATTAGGCATACAGGACCTGAAATTACGTCACGGCTTGCTGTGATTGGTCGCGTCGCGGTCACATGGGCGGCACGCAACCAATCACAAGCCGTGACGTAATTTTAAAATGCGCGCGTTTCCTGCCTCCCGTGACGTCACGGCTTGTGATTGGTCACGTCGCCCATGTGACCGCCACGCGACCAATCACAAGCCGGAACGTAATTTTAAAATCCTGAATGCCTAGAATTAGGCATTGAGGACCTGAAAATTACGTCACGGCTTGCTGTGATTGGTCGCGTCGCGGCCACATGGGCGGCACGCGACCAATCACAAGCCGTGACGTCACGGAAGGAAGTAAACGCGCGCATTTTAAGCAAAGAACGCTGCCGGTTCCCTCGGTGAGGTCCAGGCTGCGTCGGAGAGGTGAGTATAGCAATATTTTTTATTTTAATTCTTTATTTTACACATTAATGTTGTTTCGATACCGATACCCGATACCACAAAAGTATCGGATCTCGGTATCGGAATTCCGATACCCGCAAGTATCGGCCGATACCCGATACTTGCGGTATCGGAATGCTCAACACTAATTTTGAGTTTACCAAAAGACATGTAGGAGACTCAAATGATTAGCAGAATGTGCTGTGGTCAGATGAGGCCAAAGTTAAACTTTTTGGCCACCAAGGTAAAAACTATGTCTGGTGCCAAACCAATACAGCTAATCACCCGAACACCATCCTCACACTGACACATTGTGGTGGCAGCATCATGTTGTGGGAATGGTTTTCGGCAGTAGGAACAGGGAAAATGGCCCAAGTCGAGGGGAAGATGGATGGTGCAAAATACAGGGATATTCTTAAGCCAAAGCCTGTCAATGATTAGACACTGGGACAGAGGTTCACCTGTCAACAAGACAATGACTCAAAGCATACTGCTAAAGCAACACTTGAGTGGTTTAAGGGGAAACGTGTAAATGTTTTGGAGTGGCCTAGTCAAAGTCCAAATGTAGGGGGCTGGACCAGGGCTGTAGTCATGGCCAAACACTCTGGTACATCGGTGCCCTGGTCTCCCAATACATGAAAACATTGTTCATTACTTTGTGTACCTGTGGCTCCATTCTCTGCACCGTCAGGGTCACCTCTGCTTCGCTGAAGGTTTCCATCAGTGGATGCAACAAAGATTGAGACACAGTCCTTTTCAACTTTCAAATCAACAACTTTACTTTCTAGCTCTACACAGCACATCCAGACTCTTCACAGCAATTACATAGGATCAGGAAAAACACATAAGGCTCCTAACAATCAGTCTAAACATTGTAGTTAAACAGTAGTTTAGTAATATAAATAATTATGTAGCCTATATAATGGAATAGTGTGGGACACACTGTATACTTGTACCAAGTAAAACCACGAAAAAACCACAGTGCAATAGTCCAAAATTAGACAAATAATGCAAAATTTATTAAATATATAAACAATCTCTAACAAATAAGTGAGCTAAAATTGGCAATCAAACACACATTATAGGGCAAAGAAAACAGGGTGGCAATCCTGCTCAGTATGTGTCAAATCCATAATGGTAACTATATCCACCCAGACTGTCCATGTGAAGCTCATTATTGTAACGGTAGATATATGTATAAATGAATGACTTATAAGGAGTTTACATGACAATATGCTCTGAAAGGTACATAAACATGAATCACAAATGAAAGAGCAACATACCAGCTGGAGATACACAGGATGTCACGCTGTCTCCCGCCCACTCCACTGTGTGTTTCGGAAATTTCCTTCCTCAGGGAGCGTGAGCAATTACATCAGAATCAGCATTACAGATTTCCTCTTCTCTCCCTGCACCTCCCTTCCTTTCACATAACATATACCCAGGCTGGACCGTGCCGCACAGTTCCTCAGTGTGCTCCTAATTCAGCTCTGCTATGGTTAGGCCTTTCTCAGTCCGCTTCGCCTCAGACAAAAGAGTCTCCACCTCCAAAGCTAGTTGCCATCTGGCGAGTGACCTGCCCTTCAGTATTGTGCTCTGTTAAGTCCCAACTCTGTCCTGCTCCCAGCTTACTGCTTCTGGGTTCTGCTCAAGCCATCGTTTCACCTTGGTACTGAGGACATCTGCCCAGGCTATAAGCTGCCGCATTCTAGGGATAACTGTGCCCACGTACTGTCTTCTTAATGCTGTACTGGCCTCTGCTTTTCTGACCTGATGCTGTGGATGGCTAGGCTCTCTCCTTAAGTCAAATAACGTTGCGTGGTAGCCGCTAATATCCTGGGCCTGGAGCCCGCGTGGACTGCCTGGGCACTCGGGCCCTTCTCCCTAGAAACAGGAAACACTCCTTCCCTTAGCTGCAGCTGACCCCTCCTACAGTAACTGGTATTATGTACACTGAACCACAACCATGCTAACCTAGGTGTACTAAAATGCCCCATCTAGTGGACAAACTTAGTACTACATTGTCCCTCTATAACAGGCACACCAAATACAATATATACATTTAGCAGAACAAGACATGGTAATACACTTGATTGTGTCGCAGTACCATTATATAAGAGGTGGTAATACATGTAAATCGTGTAGCAATACCATCACACGTAAACCTATATACAAACACTGATAACATATGGCATCGGGACGAGAGGGAAAGGCAAAGGCAATAACATATTTTAGCATACCCCCCACATTCCCCCTTCCCTTTAACTTGGTGGTCCCCGACCAAGTACCGCATTAACCTTTATTATTTACATGTAATTCTCCACGCAGGAAGGTAACGGTTGGGCAAGGTAGTCGTAATAGTATTACGGGTGACTCACGATGAGCCAAGTCCACAAAAACTGGTGCAGCATAGTCCGTGCTGCAGGAACATGATCCTAGCTTACAGTTCTCCAGGTGCAGTTCACCAAACAGTCTCATTCAGTGACTAAATGCAGCATGACTCGTGTATTGGGTCTGAAGTCTTTTAGGGGTGAGATCCCCCTTCCCTTGAGGAGAGCATGGTCCCTCTCAGCTGAGACCAAACATTTTTTAGATGAGAGGACCTATACATTAGGTCGACAGTCCTCTAGGTCATGTCTTTGTTTATCATATATTTTCCTTAATGGGAGAAGTTTCCCCCCTTCCCTTGCGGAAAGTACATCTCCAGAAAGTGTGCGTGGGCTGCCTGGTCCAGGAACACAGTCTGTTGCTACAGCCACACACAGTCAATTAGTCCAGGGACTCAATTTTCATTAAGGGTCAGATTCTGCTATCCAGCAGAAAGGGTGCAAAAGGCGCAACAAAATAAAATGAAACAAATTGATACAATATGGGGGCCCACATACGGCAACGTCCAAACTTTGGGCTGTCCCCTTTCATATTGCATCATCATTCGGGTGCTGCAGGGCTCCTTTGCCTTCAGGAACGCCGAACAGTTCCTTACATTTTCCTACATAGAGTGCAACAGGTACTAACAAGCCTTCTTAAAGAGACCGCTGATTGGCATAATGGGCCGCATGTGGCCCTTGAACAAACACATACACATTTGACATAGAACCACTGGAGGAGGAGTCTCCACTATTCTTCCGGCTCCCCACTCCCTCCAGTGGTGGTCCTGCGGCCCCTGAAGTCTCCGGCTCTATGGATGCACTTGCGGCAGCCTCACTGCACCGAGGCACCGCCTGCGCCTGTGCAGCCGGGGCAACTGCGGCTGCAACAGCCGTCCATTCCACCTGCGGGGTCCCCCACGGTGGACTAGTTTCAAAGTCAGAGGCCATTCTTATGGCCACTGCGTAGGGTCCCCTGGGTCCTTCTTTAATAAACGACACATAGTCTCCTTTCCGAAGTGGCCCATCGAACAAGAGGGAGCCAACATTTATGTATACCTTGGCCCTGGTGCCCAGCTCCTGTACAAAGCTGAAGCCTCTGTGCCAATTCAGGTACCTGGCGAGGCCGCGGGTCATCCGGCCTGCAGCTGTTCCTCCACCTGGGCACTGCAATTCCTTGTGGATGCGGCGCTCCTGCCGCCTTTTTCTCCCAGATCACTTTGTGCTTCCACTCGGACTCCGTAGGCACATAGGACTCCTCCACACCTTTGCCATGGGTGTCGGCCGGGGTGGACGCGGCCTGAGGAAGTGCTGGGGCCCGTGCTGCTGACGTCGATAATGAGGACCCATGTGACGGCTCCGGTGAGGATGGCGGGGTTGTGGGAGGCAGGTAAGCAGCGGACGAGACAATGGGACAGCCGGATAGGAAGCTTTTACTCACCTCCATGCCTGATGGTAGTCCCCCAGCGTGACCACCGATTTCAGCCATCGCGGCCACCGCAAAGCTTCGCAGAATCGCCTCCAAGATCTCTTTCTCTCCTGCGACCTCTTGTTGGGGTATCGCTGGTCCTTCATCCTCCTCATAGTCCTCGGCTTCACAGGTAGCAGAGGCAGCCGTTGAGATGAAGACTGCTCTCACCGATCTGTCCACCAGGCCTCATACTGCAGACCTGCCTTCACCCAGACCTTGGATTGCCTTCAGTCCTGGCAGCCCATACCACCGTGGTGTGCCATGTTGTTTCTCTCTCCGTTAGCAGATAATGGCACCTCATCCAACGTCAGGTAGTCTGTCTTTTCTGGATTCCACTTATTTGTGGATGGGATCACTTCCTGTGGCTCCACCCGTTTCTCTAAGTTCAACTGTGGGGGCAGGAACTCTATCTTCGCCTCCACCCATTTTGGGTGGGCCTCTCCTGCAACGGGGTGTAACTCTCTTTTTCTCGTGCCAAATTCCCTTGGTGATGCTCACAAAGGAGGGGGTCTCTGTTGTTGTCTTCTTCTTCATTTCCCGCCATCTTCATGGCCGCCAACTTGGCCACCACAGTCTCGGTCTCTTTCACAGTAAAAGTCAAGTCCAGTTTGTTAGTCACTTCCAGCATTTCAAAAGCATCCTCAAAATTTTCATCACTGCTTTCTCTGGTTACAACAGTGGCACTCAAATCATCATCATCTTTCTTCACGGGTTCTTCACATTGCTAGGTAGTCACATCCTGCTGACTTACGCCAAATGCAGGGGGCTGGACCAGGGCTGTAGTCATGGCCAAACACTGGTACATCGGTGCCCTGGTCTCCCAATACATGAAAACATTGTTCATTACTTTGTGTACCTGTGGCTCCATTTTCTGCACTATCAGGGTCACCTGTGCTTCACTGCAGGTTTCTATCAGTGGATGCAACAAAGATTGAGACACAGTCCTTTTCAGCTTTCAAATCAACAACTTTACTGCAAGCTCTACACAGCACATCCAGACTCTTCACAGCAATTACATCAGAATCAGCATTACGTCTGCGCCGGGGCCGGGAGCTGTGCATGGCTGTCACCTGCTCCCTCCATGTTCTCTATACTTTCAAGTCAGGTGTCGGGCATGCGAGATGGTGTCATTACACACGCGCCAACATGTCCTGGATCCTAGAAGCAGAGAGGCGCTGCATGTGAGCGACTGGTGAGGTGTTTCCTTTATAAAATAAATTTAATGGTGGGTAACTGCAAGTGATGAAGTGTAGGGGTGAAAGGAGACTGCACATGATGGAGTGAGGGGGTAAGTGGGGCTGCACATGATGAAGGGGAGGTGGGGCTGCGCATGATGGAGTTTGGGAGTTAAAGGAGACTGCAATGATAGAGTGAGGGGGTGGGGCTGTACATGATGGAGTGGGGCTGCACATAATGAAGGGGGAGTGGGGCTGCACATGATGGAGTTTGGGAGTTAAAGGAGATTGCACATGATGGAGTGAGGGGAGTAGGGCTGTACATGATGGAGTGGGGCTGCACATGATGAAGGGGGAGTGGGGCTGCACATGATGGAGTTAGGGGGTTAAAGGAGACTGCACATGATGAAGTGGGGAGAGTGGGGCTGTACATGATGTATTGGGGCCACACATGATGACGTGGGGGTAAGGGGGATTGCACATGATGAAGGGGGAGTGGGGCTGCACATGAAGTGAGGGTAAGGGGGACTGCACATGATGAAGTGGGAGGGAGTAAGGGGGACTGCACATGATGGAGTGAGGAGGAGTGGGGCTGAACATGATGAAGTGGGGGGTAAGGGGGACTTCACATGAAGTGGAGGTAAGGGGGACTGCACATGAATTGGGGTTAAGGGGGACTGCACATGATGAAGTGGGAGGGAGTAAGATGGACTGCATATGAAGTGGGAGTAAGGTGGACTGCACATGAAGTGGGGGTAAGGGTGACTGCACATGATGAAGTGAGGGGTAAGGGGGATTGCACATGATGAAGTGAATGGGTAAGAGGGACTGCACATGATAAAGTGGAGGGTAACGGAGACTACACACGATGAAGTGGGGGGGAAATGGCCGAATAATATTGCACGCCCCACTTTTCAGTTTTTGAATTTCCACAAAAATTTAAAATAACCAATAAATTTCATTCAACTTCACAATTGTGTTCCACTTGTTGTTGATTCTTCACCAAGATTTACATTTGGTATCTTTATGTTTGAAGCATGATATGTGGGAAAAAGTTGAAAAGTTCCAGGGGGCCGAATACTTTCGCAAGGCACTATGAATACAGAGCTCCTGTGTATAATGTCACTGGCAGCGATGATCACTGTATTACCTGTACACTGACACTTTATACAGAGCTCCTGTGTATAATGTCACCAGTGATCACGGTATTACCTGTACACTGACACTATATACAGAGCTCCTGTGTATAATGTCATCAGTCATCACTGTATTACCTGTACACTGACAGTAAATACAGAGTTCCTGTACACAATGGCACTTAGTATCGTGTTTTTTTTTTAAATTAATGATCAATATTGTAGTATTCAGTCACTATGTGGTGGTAATATGTGGTCTGGTCATGGTGTGGCGGTATTTGTTCCTTGTATGTGGTATTATTCAGTCACGATGTGGTGGTAATATGTGATCTGGTCATGGTGTGACGATATTTGTCCCTTGTATGTGGTATTAATGGTTGTTTAAAAAAATGTAAATATATGTCACTCATTCCCTTAAAGAAAAATACATAAAAATATATATATATTTAATAGTTTAGAGTAGAGTAGGGCACGGCCGAAAGAGTCTACCGTGTTGCGGTGTGAGCTTAAAAATTCTTTTGGCCGGAGCAAAAGCTGCTAGTTATGAATGTGATCTTCTATTTGATGGGAACTGGTAATATCTGATCGGTGGGGATGTGGTGGAGAAGTTGAGTTTTTCCAAGAGTGGGCGGTGGGACGGTGGAGAAGGAGCTGGTGTGGAGCCTGGGTGGAGTCTCAAGGGAACCCGAAAATTTTGCCAGGTAGGGGCCCCGAAATTCCTAGTGGAAGCCCTGATCTGTCTCATAAGCTGCAGACCGCAGCTTCCTGAGACTTCAGTGTGCTCACGCAGGCGGCGCAATGACATTATTGTCTCATGCCGCTCTGCGGACCGGAAGAGAAAATGGATGCTGCAGTGCCGGGAATCAGGATGAGGTGAGTAGAAACTTAATTATTTTTAATATGGAGAACTGGGGCCATCATGCTATATATATGGGGATAACTGGGGCCATCATCTACTATATAATCGTCTGTTTGTCTGTAAGGAAATCCCGCGTCGCTGATTGGTTGCACCAGCCACCCGTGACCGATCAGCGACAAGCGCAGTCTGCCCCCGAATTGGCGTGGGATTTAACCCCCACTCACAGCGCGACGTAGTTCACTCACGTTTACTGAACTAGTTTTGTGAGTCACAGTGTGATGTAGTTCAGTCACGTTTACTGGACAAGTTCTGTCAGTCACAGTGCCACATAGTTCACTCACATTTACTGAACAAGTTCTGTTAGTCACAGTGCCACGTATTTCAGTCACATTTACTGAACAAGTTCTGTCAGTCACAGTGCCACGTAGTTCAGTCACGTTTACTGAACAAGTTCTGTCAGTCACAGTGCCACATAGTTCACTCACACTTACTTCATAAATAAACTACATACATATTCTAGAATACTCGATGCGTTAGAATCGGGCCACCATCTAGTACTATATATATGGGGAGAACAGGGGCCATCATACTAGATATGTGGGGAGAACTGGGGCCATCATACTATATATATGGGAATCTGGTGCCATCGTACTATATTTATGGTGGGAACTGGTGTCATCTCACTATATATACTATATATGTGGGGCTGTGGGGACCATCATGCTATATATGTGGGGCAGTGGGATACCTTCATACTATATATAATATATATATCAATAAAAGAAACTGTGGGGACCAACATGTGGAGGCTGTAGGGCCACCATATTCCATATAGGGGGCTGTAAGGACATGATACTATACAGGTCCTTCTCAAAAAATTAGCATATAGTGTTAAATTTCATTATTTACCATAATGTAATGATTACAATTAAACTTTCATATACTATAGATTCATTATCCACCAACTGAAATTTGTCAGGTCTTTTATTGTTTTAATACTGATGATTTTGGCATACAACTCCTGATAACCCAAAAAACCTGTCTCAATAAATTAGCATATCAAGAAAAGGTTCTCTAAACGACCTATTACCCTAATCTTCTGAATCAACTAATTAACTCTAAACACATGCAAAAGATACCTGAGGCTTTTAAAAACTCCCTGCCTGGTTCATTACTCAAAACCCCCATCATGGGTAAGACTAGCGACCTGACAGATGTCAAGAAGGCCATCATTGACACCCTCAAGCAAGAGGGTAAGACCCAGAAAGAAATTTCTCAACAAATAGGCTGTTCCCAGAGTGCTGTATCAAGGCACCTCAATGGTAAGTCTGTTGGAAGGAAACAATGTGGCAGAAAACGCTGTACAACGAGAAGAGGTGACCGGAACCTGAGGAAGCAGTGGACTGAGTCTGGTGTGGAAACATCCAGAGCCACCGTGCACAGGCGTGTGCAGGAAATGGGCTACAGGTGCCGCATTCCCCAGGTCAAGCCACTTTTGAACCATAAACAGCGGCAGAAGCGCCTGACCTGGGCTACAGAGAAGCAGCACTGGACTGTTGCTAAGTGGTCCCAAGTACTTTTTTCTGATGAAAGCAAATTTTGCATGTCATTCGGAAATCAAGGTGCCAGAGTCTGGAGGAAGACTGGGGAGAAGGAAATGCCAAAATGCCTGAAGTCCAGTGTCAAGTACCCACAGTCAGTGATGGTGTGGGGTGCCATGTCAGCTGCTGGTGTTGGTCCACTGTGTTTCATCAAGGGCAGGGTCAATGCAGCTAGCTATCAGGAGATTTTGGAGCACTTCATGCTTCCATCGGCTGAAATGCTTTATGGAGATGAAGATTTCATTTTTCAGCACGACCTGGCACCTGCTCACAGTGCCAAAACCACTGGTAAATGGTTTACTGACCATGGTATTACTGTGCTCAATCGGCCTGCCAACTCTCCTGACCTGAACCCCATAGAGAATCTGTGGGATATTGTGAAGAGAAAGTTGAGAGACGCAAGACCCAACACTCTGGATGAGCTTAAGGCCGCTATTGAAGCATCCTGGGCCTCCATAACATCTCAGCAGTGTCACAGGCTGATTGCCTCCATGCCACGCCGCATTGAAGCAGTCATTTCTGCCAAAGGATTCCCGACCAAGTATTGAGTGCATAACTGAACATTATTATTTGATGTTTTTTTTGTTTGGTATTAAAAAACACTTTTATTTGATTGGTCGGGTGAAATATGCTAATTTATTGAGACAGGTTTTTTGGGTTATCAGGAGTTGTATGCCAAAATCATCAGTATTAAAACAATAAAAGACCTGACAAATTTCAGTTGGTGGATAATGAATCTATAGTATATGAAAGTTTAATTGTAATCATTACATTATGGTAAATAATGAAATTTAACACTATATGCTAATTTTTTGAGAAGGACCTGTATATAGAGGGGATGCAGGATCATCATACTATATATAGGAAGCTGTGAGGTAAATAATATCGCAATTAGAGAGCTGTAGGGGACCATCATACTATATATAGGGGTTTTTTGAGACATACTATTTGTTGGGAAATATAGTATATATAGAAAACTGTAAAGCCTCATACTATATATAGGAGGCAGTGGGGACATCATATTGTATTTGTAGTCATTTTACTATATGTAGGGAGTTTTGGGGTCCTCAATGCATAATAAAGGGGTATTGGGGGCTCTAGGACCATCATTCTGTATATACAGAGCTGTGTGGGGTGCTCAGAGGACATTAATTGTTATGAATGGGGACATTATTAGTTTTTTTATAAGGGCACTCAGGTTCCTTTTTTATTTGGGGGGCATTGTTACTTTAAGTAAGCACTCACTCAAGGGTATTTGTTGCTGGAAGGGGGCACTTCGGATATTATATCCTTCAAAGACCGTCTTTGCACATTAGGGGCATTACTACTTTCTGTGGAACAATTTAAATTTTGGGGGGTGGGAGCAATCCTAGTAATGACACAATTGATTAAATATTGGGGTCAGTGGTCCACACTGCAGGTGCACACAGAGTGGGTAGTTTTTGTAGGTTGGGAATAGATGGAGACGGCGCTGGAAAAGTGAGAAGTCAAATGTACCTTTGTTGTAATTTGTGCAGATGAGTCCTGGCTGGAGAAGTTGTCATGTCGGTCTGGGCCAGATAGAAAAGTGAATGACCCGAATCAGAAAGAACATCATGTGTAAGTTACTATGTATAACTGTACTGTAATCACTTGTTCTGCGGAACTGGTATCTACCAATATACGGTTACTGTTAGGTTGTAAATTGCTCTTTTTAGGTAGCATTTAAAAAAAAAAAACATAGTAGCAGCTTAATGTAATTCAGTCATTATAGTAAAAGGTGTATGGTGGTATCATTTGTCTTTGTATAGAATGTAGTTTCATGTAGAGGTAATGGTGATATAATATTTTGTATTCGCTGTGTAGTGGTGATAGTAGTAGGCACTGTGTAACCATATTGTTGTATGTATGTTTCTAAGTAAGCTCCGTTATGGCACCATATCTAAGCAGTAAGCTTGGTTCTGGTACTGTATCAATGTAGTAATCTAGATTATGGCACTGTATGTATGTTGTAATCTCGGTTATGCTTCAGTTTCTATGTAGCAGGCTTGGTTCCATGTAGTAGACATATCTCTGAAGTATCTCCCATATCTCTGAAGTAAGCTCAGTTCTGCTCCCATATCTCTGTAGTAAGCTTGGTACTGCTCCTATATCTCTGTAGTAAGCTCTGTTCTGCTCCCATTTCTCCAGAGTAAGCTCTGTTCTGCTCCCATATCTCTGTAGTAAGCTTGGTTCTGCACCCATATCTCTGTAGAAAGCTCTGTTCTGCTCCCATATCTCTGTAGTAAGATCAGTTCTGCTCCCAGATCTCTGGAGTAAGCTCAATTCTGCTCCCATATCTCTGGAGTAAGCTTGGTTCTGCTACCATATCTATGCAGCTAGTTCCGTTCTGTTCCCATATCTATGTACCAGCCTGCTACTTTAATGCTGTGGCCAGATATAAGCAGGGAAAAAGAGGGCCACCGCAAGTCGAGGGACACTGCCTTGTGATTGCCCCTCGGCTGAAAAGTGCCAGCCAGCCCCTGATCACCATACAAAATTCAGTAAGAAGAAGAAAAGAAGATAACACACATTTAGTAATTACCTAGACTCTGTACCCTGCTGAACCTCTTTTCTGAGTTCACACAGGCTGGTGAGTGACCAACTGTGCCTAGCTGTCGCCAGATTTATGCTGAGAGCAACATAATATATGCACTTACATTAATATTGGGTCACTGTTATTTTAATGAAATCACTGTTTTATTTGCTGAAGCTCTGCTAGTCCTCTTCTTGATGAGCTTGTGCTATGAAGTCTTCTATATTTCTCCACCCCCAACATTGATTTGCCGCTATCTGCTTAAAGTACACAAGTAGAAAGATACCATTCAGCAATGAAGGCAGGCCATTTTGAGTTCTAGCCAACCTCGACCTCATCACTGATTGACAGCTCAATTTTGCATTTGACATGAGACAAGATAGAATAATAGAAAAAAATAATTATTAATGGGTTTTATTATACAAGTTACTTCTAAATGTAGTGTTTCTTTGGCCATTCCCAAGCCTCTGACCACACAAAGACAATGTGTATTACCTACCAACTCAAATACATATAAAGAACAAAAGATAAAAATAACTATTGATATTCAGCAGGGTACGTCTTATTAACAGGTTAATATCGCCCAGAAGATTTTCCTAGCGGGCATAGTGTGTCATGCTTACTAATTGGTGCCTTGAACAGCAGAGGTTTACAACTAGCAGCGAAAGTTTAATTACAAGGGGACCAACCCAGGGCAAAGTTTGCCAAGGTTTTCATGCAAGAGCAGATTGCAGATCTCAGCCTCTTTAACAAAGAACCAAATGAATTGGACATTAGGGAAATAAAAGGAGAAATCTGATTAAGCATCCATTGATTCTGAGAAAGAGCCACAGGGCCAACAAGCCATCGTTAGCATCACCACATCTGCCACTTTGAGCTGCATTAATAGAAATTCATGAACAAACCCAGGAGCTACTATGGTGCCGATGTGTGCTGTCCCAGGATATTATCATATTTCCACAAAAACATCTGAATGATCCATCAAAGTTTGCTTAAAGGCTGTAAAAACTCACATACTTCAATTAATTTAGTAAGAAGTGATTCCTTCCAGACCTCACTAACAAGGAGCAAGCTGGAACCACAGTTATGAGATAACAGTTACTGTCCTGTGGTCCTACAATTCTTTATGCTACTTAATTTAATGCAGATCAGGTGAGGTTCCAGGCATGTATCAATTTTAACTGCAAGAACAGTCTTCTTTCATTTGTCCATCAATTGTCATTGCAATTAATGGGATTGTCCACTTTCAAGAAACAAAACAAACTCAACAGGTACTCACCCTCCCTGAGTCCAACGCTGGCTTCCCTCTAGTATTTCAGCCCCCTCACTGCTCTAGCCAATCACTGAGTTCAGTTGGTTGTTCTGTCCACCTCTACACAGCAGCAACCAGAGCTTTCTTCGATCACTTCAATATATCCACTTAAATGCTGATGTCAATCATTGACAATGGCATTTAAAGAAGAACGCAGATCACACAACTGTCACCAATTTGTCAGGGGAATACAGCCACCTCTAATCGTCAGGACAATTACGTAATTGACTGACGAGTGATCGATGAAGTCACGGCTGTTTTCACTACTAGGCCACTTAATGAGGAACAAGCAGTGAGCGTACAGTATATACACATCCGATTCCAACTCATGGAATATATAGACACCGGTTACAGATAGCATATTGCTTCAGGAATGCGGCTTATTGAGCAAGCTATTACATTTTATATTTAATTAAATCCGAAAAGTAGGCAGTGTTAATAAAAATACACAAAGATGTTACAAAATGGAAACAAATCAATACAGTATACAGTGGGGAAAAAAGTATTTAGGCAAGTATTTAGTGCAAGTTCTCCCACTAAAAAAAAATGAGAGAGGCCTGTATTTGACATCATAGGTAGACCACAACTATGAGAGTCTGTTGTGTATCCGCTTTTTGGGCTCCCCTGGTGGTTGCTGGTGGTACTGGTGACTTGTTTGCACTTTGCTGCTTCTGTTCACCTGCTTCCATCAGTGTTTGGGAGTTTCCTATTTAGCCTTGCTCTCCAGTCATTTCCTTGCCGGTCATCATTGTAACCAGAGCCTTCGGTTGCATGTTCCTGCTACTAGTCTGCTGATCAGCTAAGTGGACTTTGTCCTTTTGTTTTGTACCTTTTGTCCAGTTTGCAGTTTTTGTAATTCTCTGTAGCTGGAAGCTCTTGCGGGCTGAAATTGCCACTCCTGTGTCATGAGTTGACACAGGAGTCTTAAAGTAATTTCAGGATGGTTTTTGAAAGGGTTTTCAGTTGACCGTGAAGTCCTCTTTTGTATCCTTCTACTATCTAGTAAGTGGACCTCTCTTTGCTAAATCTACTTTCATACTGTGTATGTCTTTTCCTCTTAATTCACCGTTATTACATGTGGGGGGCTGCTATCATCTTTTGGGGTATTTCACTAGAGGTAAGCCAGGTCTGTTTCTTCCTCTACCAGGCGTAGTTAGTCCTCCGGCTGGCGCGTGGCATATAGGAAGCCGTAGGTATGCTCCCTGGCTACTGTTAGTTGTGTGGTAGATTTAGCTCACGGTCAACTCGAGTTTCCATCACCCGAGAGCTCGTTCGTTACTTATATGTTTCTTACGTTCCCTTGCCATTGGGAACCATGACAAGAGTCAAAATGAGAAAACAAATCCAGAAAATCACCTTGTCTGATTTGGCAAGATTTACTTTGCAAATTAGGGTGGAAAATAAGTATTTGGTCACCTAAAAACATGCAAGATTTCTGGCTATCACAGGCCTGTAACTTCTTCTTTATGAGGCTCCTCTGTCCTCCACTCATTACCTGTAGTAATGACACCTGTTTGAACTTTTTATCAGTATAAAAGACACCTGTCCACAACCTTAAACAGTCACTCCAAACTCCACTATGGTGAAGACCAAAGAGCTGTCGAAGGACATCAGAAACAAAATTGTAGCCCTGCACAGGCTGGGAAGACTGAATCTGCAATAGGCAAGCAGCTTGGTGTGATGAAATCAACTGTGGTAGCAATAATAAGAAAATGGAAGACATACAAGACCACTGATAATCTCCCTCGATCTGGGGCTCCAAGCAAGATCTCGCCCTGTGGGGTCAAAATAATCACGAGAATGGTGATCAAAAATCCCATAACCACACGAGGGGACCTAGAGAATGACCTGCATAGAGCTGGGACCACCGTAACAAAGGCTACCATCAGCAACACACTACGCCACCAGGGACTCAGATCCTGCAGTGCCAGACGTGTCCACTTGCTTAAACCAGTACATGTCCGGGCCCATCTGAAGTTTGCTAGAGAGCATTTGGATTATCCAGAAGAGTATGGGGAGACTGTCATATGGTCTGATGAAACCAAAGTGGAGCTGTTTGGTAGAAACAAAACTTGTGTTTGGCGGAGACAGAATGCTGAGTTGCATCCAAAGAACACCATACCTACTGTGAAGCATGGGGGTGGCAGCATCATGCTTTGGGGCTGTTTTTCTGCAAAGGGACCAGTGGGCGACTGACCTGTGTACATGAAAGAATGATTGGGGCCATATATTGTGAGATTTTGATTGCAAACCTCCTTCCATCAGCAAGGGCATTGAAGATGAAACGTGGATGGGTCTTTCAGCATGATAATGATCCCAAGCATACCACCAGGGCAACGAAGGAGTGGCTTTGTAAGAAGCATATGAGGGTCCTGGAGTGGCCTAGCCAGTCTCCAGATCTCAACCCCATAGAAAACCTTTGGAGGGAGTTGAAAGTCTGTGTCGCCCAGTGACAGGCCCAAAACATCACTGCTCTAGAGGAGATCTGCATGGAGGAATGGGCCGACATACCACCAACAGTGTGTGCCAACCTTGTGAAGACTTACAGAAAACATTTGACCTCTCATTGCCAACAAAGGATATATAACAAAATATTGAGATGAACTTTTGTTAATGACCAAATATTTATTTTCCACCATAATTTGCTAAATAAATCTTGCAAAATCATCTTTTTGAAGTGGGAGAACTTGCACAATTGGTGGCTGACTAAATACTTTTTTTCCCCTCTGTATATAATTACATAAAATAAAAAGGATAAACAGAAGAAATGTACTAAACCTGATGTCCCAGGATCGGCTCTGATTCTTATGATGGGGAGCTCTTCGTTTTTGGTGAGTAATGGTAAACAACTACAGAAAACTATCTTCCAAAACTGACAATGATTACAGCTTGGTATCTGCTTTTATTAACACAAGTTAATAAAATCCCTCTCACAGCCATGTCTGGCCTGCAATCCATCACATAACCACATTTATTTAGCTATTTGCATCAGGGGAAGTCCCAGTCGAGAATAATGGTCATGTGGAGGTTATGGAGTGTGAGCATTGCTTCAATGTTCACTTATGAGAACTATGAGATGGCTTTATAGATTTAGCAATTACATCTATGAAATATACAGTTGTGCTCAAAGGTTTACTGTGTTTTCTCTTTTTAAATCATAATGACAACCCAAAACATCCAAATGACCCTGATCAAAATAACCCATTTCTTAATACCGTGTATTTCTCCCTCTAACATCAATTACAGCTAGTACAGTATAAGTAATCGAACAATTGCAGGTTCAAGCCCCCTAATGAGAAAAAAATATAAAAAATAAAGTGGAAAATTTGAAAAAATATTAAAATAGAAATGTTTAAATCACCTTTTTTCCTTTTTCAATAATAAAGAAATAAAAAAAGCATATTTGCTCTCATCTAGTGATTAGCAAATGTGCTCGGGTGCTAACCGAGTGACTTCAGCCTGCTCGAATATTCAGGCAATCCCTGCATATGCTGCGGATGTCGAACAGTCACGACTCACGAGACATGCATCCACGGGCACTTGAACATATTTTTTGAGCATGCCAAAGTCACTTGGTTAGTACCCAAGCATTCTTGGATAACACCTTTCCTGAGTACGTTCGCTCATCACTAGTTTCATGGTGTCCGAATACATACGATTTAAGAAATATAAAATTATTTAAACTATATATTAAATATTGAAAAGAAAAATACAGCACTCAAAAGACCAGCATTTCCATATTTAGGTCACTGCACTTCTCAAACAAATACAATAAAAAGCTATCACATGTCATATGTACCCCAAAATTGTATCAATGAAAATACTCAGATTGCAAAAATTAAGATCTCACCGACGTCTATGTATGTAAAATTCAAAAAGTTACAGATTTCAGATAATAGTGACACAATCAATTTTATTTTTCTTTACAAGTCACTTAGTTTTTAACCACTAAAATATACATAAAAACATTTATAGGTTTGGTATCAAAGTCATTATATTGACATGGGGAATAATGTTGCCAGGTAATTTTTACAGCAAAATGAAGAGTGTAAAAACAAAATGAAAAAAACAATGTCGGAATTGTGTTCTATTCACCTTTTCACCTCCCTTGGGTTTTTTAAAATGTTGATTAAAATTAACTTTGCTTGTGGGAAAACCCCTATAAATAATAAAGAAAGTTGAGTAGACCAATTTGAATAGCTCTGATCCGTCAGTCTGGTCAGTAATATTTGACTGTTGGATGGAGGTTTCATAAATCTCTTATATTTAGGGAACTCTGCTAGAGCATTTGATTACCAAGTTTAGTGCAAAGTTATCTGTGCAACTGGCATAATACTGACATTGTACCAGTACGAGCTAATCAAAAGCTGCTCCAGGTATCCCAGAATTTAAAGGGAGTCTGTCATCACATTTGACCTATTTAACACCTTTAGAGACTAAGCCTGTTGTCACCTTTATGACCAGGCCAATTTTTACAATTATGACCACTGTTAATTTATGAGGCCATAACTCTGGAACATTTCAGCAGATCCCGGTGATTCTGAAACTGTTTTCTTGTGACTTATTGTACTTTATGATAGAGGTACAATTTTTTCAATATAACTTGCGTTTATATGTGAAAAAAATAGAAGTTTGGAGAAAATTTCACAATTTTCAAACTTTTAATTTTTATGCCCTAAAATTAGAGAGTCTTATCGCACAAAATAGTTACTAAATAACATTTCCCACATGTCTACTTTACATCAGCACAATTTTTGAGACATAATTTCTTTTTGTTAGGAAGTTAGAAGGGTTAAAAGTTGACTAGCAATTTCTCATTTTTACAACAACATTTTCAAAACCATTTATTTTACGGACCACCTTACACTTAAAGTGTCTTTGAGGGGTCTATATGACAGAAAATACCTCAAAATTACACCATTCTAAAAACTGCACTCCTAAAGGTACCTAAAACCACATTCAAGAGATTTATTAACCCTTCAGTTGCTTCACAGGAACTTTTGGAATGTGGAAGAAAAAATAAACATTTACTTTTCTTTCACAAAATTTTTTGTTTACACCTATTTTTTTTTACTTTTGCAAGGGTGACAGGAGAAAATGGACCATTTATTTTGTTGTGCAATATCTCCTGAGTGCGCAGATACCCCATATGTGGAGGAAATCTACTGTTTGGGCGCACGGCAGGGCTCAGGAAGGAGCACCATTTGACTTTTTGAATGTAAAATATGCTGGAATAATTAGCGGTTGCCATGTTGCGTTTGGAGAGCCCCTGATGGGGACGGATGTATGAGAGGATGCTCCTAGAGCGAAGATAGCCTGTGGATTCTCTTCCCCCTGTCAAGTGGTCCGTGGCCGACACCTCACTGGGTAGAGGTCGCTCAGCTATCAGTGCTGTACCAGATAGACTCAGAGTTTGGGGGTCTCAACCTTCCCTTTTCCTGGTCAGACGGACTGTGGCCGACTCCTCTTTGAGAGGTTCCTCAGCCAACAGTCAACCTGTGCAATGGGCTTAGGGGGATCGTGCGGCAGGTCCAATCCGTCCCCCTGTCAAGTAGCCCAGGGTGGAAACTCCCTGGAGGGGAGTCCCTCAGCCACAGAGACCAGTCGAGCGGACGGGATCCTGGGTAGAGCCGCTTCCTCCCGGTGGGGGCTCTCGGCTCGAATGCCAACCGGCAAAACCCCACTACTTCCGAAAGTCGTGTGGTGGAGAAGGCCATTGCGCTTCCGGTGATGTCAGAAAGGGGCACCGGCACATAGGATCGGCGTGCGTTCCACGATGGAACACGGAAGGGGGCACAGGCAGTAATGCAGCATTCCTGACGGGAACGCCACTTCCTTCCATGGTAGGCTCTCGGTGTTACCAGCTCCCCCTGTCTTCTAGCAGGTATGGAGCCAGCACAGGTGAGTGCATGGTTTAATGTTGTATTGATGGCCTGGGCCTCTGGGCTGACTCTAGTCTCATGCCTTTGTGTCAAAGCTGTACCTGGAACCCATTTGCAGCTAGGCCTTGGACCTCTAGGCTATGGTAGGGCCATATGTCCAGGCTACATCTCATGACTGGACTTCAGTTAGTTGCAGGTCTTGTCTGCACAGAGCCTTATGATTGGGCTTCAGAGTGACTTTTTGGAAGCATGCTTTCCATTTTCTGGTTCAATAAGCAAGTGTTTCACTTTTCTTTGCAACTTAACTACTCCATCCAGAGGAGGACACAAGGTGTTAATTCAGCACATGGTCTCCATGAAGACTGCCCTCCAGCTGCTGCTCATTAATTATCCCCTTCGGGTGGAGTCAGTCTGACAAATGAGATGTACTGTTCAGAGTGGCGATTTATCTGGAACTCTGATAGATGGCTCTTTTGTTTAAAAGTGTAAGTCATACTGCTTCTATGCATCATATTGAGTGCCTCCATGCATAATACTGCCTCATAGTGCCTCTATGCATCATATTGAATGCCTCCATGCATAATACTGTATCATAGCACCTCTATGCATTATATTGCATGCCTCTGTGCATGATACTGCATCATAGTGCCTCTATGCATTATATTGAGCACCTCCGTGCATAATACTGCATCATAGTGCCTTTATGCATCATATTGCATGCCTCTGTGCATGATACTGCATCATAGTGCCTCTATGCATTATATTGAGTGCTTCCATGCATAATACTGCATCATACTGCTTTATGCATCATACTGAGTGCCTCCGTGCATCATACTGCATCATAGTACCTCTATGCATAATATTGAGTGCCTCTGTACATGATACTGCATCATTGTGCCTCTATGCATCATATTGAGTGCCTCCGTGCATCATACTGCATTATAGTACCTCTATGCATCATATTGAGTGCCTCTGTGCATGATACTGCATCATAGTGCCTCTATGCATCATATTGAGTGCCTCTGTGGCATCATATGGCATCATACGGTTTCATATTGCCTTTGTGCATCATATTGCTTCATAGTTCCTATATGCATCATAGCGCTTCATAAGTTGCTACATGTATCATATTGCATCGTATTGCTTCATGGTTCCTATATGTATCATAGTGATTCATTGTTCCTATATGCATCATAGTGCTTCATATTGCCTTTGTGCATCATATTGCGTCATGGTTCCTGCA
The DNA here is from genome assembly GCF_051348905.1 of Ranitomeya variabilis. Taxonomy (NCBI): domain Eukaryota; kingdom Metazoa; phylum Chordata; class Amphibia; order Anura; family Dendrobatidae; genus Ranitomeya; species Ranitomeya variabilis. Next base: position 885,956,409 of record NC_135232.1, on the reverse strand, counting down.
TGCATCAGAGTGCTTCATATTGCCTTTCTGCATCTTATTGCATCATATTGCTTCATGGTTCCTATATGCATCATAGCGCTTCATAGTGACTTCATGTATCATATTGCATCATATTGCTTCATGGTTCCTATATGCATCATAGTGCTTCATTGTTCCTATATGCATCATAGTGCTTCATATTGCCTTTATGCATCATATTGCTGCATGGTTCCTGCATGCATCAGAGTGCTTCATATTGCCTTTCTGCATCATATTGCATCATATTGCTTCATGGTTCCTATATGCATCATAGTGCTCATATTGCCTTTATGCATCATATTGCTTCAAGGTTCCTATATGCATCATAGCGCTTCATATTGCCTTTGTGCATTATATTACAGCATTTTGCTTCATAGCTCCTATATGCATCAGAGTGCTTCATTGTTCCTATATGCACCATAGCGCTTCATAGTTACTTCATGCATCATATTGCATTGTATTGCTTCATAGTCTCTATATGCATCATATTGCTTCATTGTTCCTATATGCACCATTGTGCTTCATAGTTACTCCATGCATCATATTGCATCATACTGCTTCATTATTCCTCTGTGCATCATATTGCATCGTATTGAATTAGATTACTTAATAGTGCCTTTGGACATCATATTGCATTATATTGCTTCATAGTTCCTATATGCATCATATTGCATCATAGGGTTTCGGTGCCCTTTGCCTCAGGGGGTATCATTAGTGTGTCGGGCTTGGTGCCTTTTTCGCCTCTGGCTGTGAGCCACTGGGTCAGACCTTCTGTCTGGTGCCTTGTGTGGCTGCACATTGTATCATCGGCCTACCACTTCACATTTTTGTCTTGGGCCTCAACTCTGGATATGGAGTCCTTGTGTTTTGGACCCAGATCCAGCTTCTGTTACTTCATTCTTTACAACAGGGCTTAGTCAAGCAAACAGATATGCTTGAATTGGCTTAGTAAAATCTGCATTTCTTCTGTTTGGAACAGATCTCTCAGGTAGGTTCTACTTTGAGTGCTAAAGGCAAGTCTATTACATAATTAGCTTTAAAAGATGACATACCTCATTTTGGTACATCCTATAAAAGGACATACTACTGTCCTGGGAGCAGAAAATCCCATGAGTTGAAAGAAAGGATTCCTTCCGCCTCGGAATGCTTTTGTCATGGGGAGGCGCTAGAGACGCCGCCTATGGGGGGTTTAGGTGCACGTGAGGTTGCTGCAGGTGAGCCCACGGAGCCTATGCAAATCGCAGGGGTGTCACGTCATCAAGCCCCCTCGCTCAGGAAGCAGGGACTCTGTTTTTGCTGTGGTAAAAAGGGACATTATGTAAATGCTTGTCCTCTGTTTTCTAAAAAAAAGTGCAACGGCGGAGATCTACTAAGCTCAGAGGGTGTGGAGGAGGCCAATCTGAGCTTATGCATATCCTCCATGGTGGTCTCTCAATGTATGCTCCCTGCCAGAGTTTTGGTCGCTGGCAGAGAGCTGCCAATCACTGTTTTTGTGGATAGTGGTTCGGCCACTAATCTCATTGATGAGAAGTTTGCGCGCACGGCTGGGTTCACGGTCGAAAAATTGCCTCATCCTATCCGGGTGGTCACCATCAATGCTACCCCTCTCCCACAGGGGGAGATTACTGAATTTGTGGCTGAGGTGAAACTCCACATTGGGGTCCTACATTCGGAGCAGGTTACATGTAGGGTGCTCAGTAATCTTCCTGCACAAATGGTTCTGGGTTTTCCATGGTTATCTATGCACAACCCGGTTATTGACTGGAAAACTCAGGACATAATTCAGTGGAGCGGATTTTGCCAGGAGAATTGCCTGGCCACATGTGTGTCCGCTGTGACTCCAAGCATTCCTGAGTCACTGCTGGATTTTGCGGATGTGTTCTCAGAGAAGGGTTGCTCAGAATTGCCACCACATCGCCCCTATGACTGTACTATTAGGTTTAAACCGGGGGCTAAATTGCCGAAAGCAAGGATGTTCAACATCTCTGGTCCTGAGGGGCAAGCTTTAAAAGATTACATTGCTGAGAGTCTGAGCAAAGGGCACATCAGGCCTTCATCCTCGCCGGTGGCAGCGGGGTTCTTCTTCATTAAAAAGAAAGATGGCGGACTACGCCCGTGTCTGGATTTCAGGGAGTTAAACCAGATTACGGTTCGTGATCCATACCCTATGCCACTGATACCTGATTTGTTCAACCAGGTGGCTGGTGCTAAGTGGTTTTCCAAGCTTGACCTCAGGGGGGCTTACAACCTCATAAGAATCCGTCAAGGTGATGAGTGGAAGACGGCTTTTAATACTCCTGAGGGTCATTTTGAAAATTTGGTGATGCCATTTGTGTTGACAAACGCGCCTGCAGTTTTTCAACATTTCATAAATGATGTATTCTTGCATGTTCTGGGGAAATTCGTTATTGTGTACCTAGATGACATTCTCATTTATTCATGCGACCATGATACTCATTTAGAGCATGTGAGGCAGGTGTTACAGCTTCTCAGGGAAAATAAGCTCTATGCAAAACTTGGGAAATGTGTATTTTCGGTGCAGGAGTTGCCTTTCTTGGGTTATATTGTGTCTGCTTTAGGGTTTAAAATGGACGCCGCTAAGGTGCAAGCGGTGCTGCATTGGGAATGGCCTGATAACCTAAAAGCACTCCAGCGGTTCCTTGGGTTTTCCAACTATTATAGATTTTTCTACCATTGCTAAACCGCTTACTGACATGACGAAAACCAATTTCTCTGCCTGGCCTCAGGCTGCTGTGCGCATATTTGAATTTCTGAAGAACAGTTTTGCTTCGGCCCCCATTCTGGTGCAGCCGGGCGTATCAAAACCATTTACCATGGAAGTCCATGCGTCTGAGGTTGGAGTGGGGGCGGTGCTGTCACAAGGCTCATCCTTGGGCGAGTTGCGTCCTTGCGCTTACTTTTCCAAGAAGCTGTCATCTGCCGAACATAATTACGATATCGGCAACAGGGAGTTGTTGGCTATCAAGTTGGCTTTTGAGGAATGGCGACACTTTTTGGAGGGGTCGGTCCATCAGGTTACAGTTATCACCGACCATAAAAATCTGCTGTTTTTGGAGTCAGCCAAGCGTCTGTCCCCCAGGCAGGCTCGCTGGGCATTGTTTTTCACGTGGTTCAACTTTTTTGTTACGTACCGACCTGGGTCTAAGAACACTAAGGCGGATACTTTGTCCAGGTGTTTTCCGGGGGGAGAACCTCGGGAAGATCCGGTACCCATCCTCCAAAAGGGTGTAGTGGTCTCGGCTCTCACAACCGAGGTTGAGGTTGAGATTGCCGAGGCTCAGGTGGAGGTACCACCAGAGCTTCCCATTAACAAATCGTTTGTACCACTCCATCTTCGCCTAAAGGTGTTGGGTGAGCATCATGATGCTGTCCTGGCTGGCCATCCAGGGGTTAGGGGTACCTTGGAGTTGGTGTCACGTCGGTTTTGGTATCAGCATGTACCACGTGCGCTAGGGCTAAGACGTCCCGCTCTCATCCTGCTGGCACACTACATCCTCTCGGGGTACCCAGTAGGCCATGGATGGAGATTTCCATGGATTTTATCACAGATTTGCCCTCCTCTGCTGGGAACACGGTCATTCTGGTGGTTGTTGATCGGTTCTCAAAGATGTCGCACTTTGTGTCTTTGCCTTCGTTGCCTAACGCTAAGACTCTGGCTCAGGTTTTTGTGCAGGAGGTGGTCAGACTTCACGGGGTCCCGTCTGACATCGTGTCTGATAAGGGTACTCAGTTTGTGGCAAAATTTTGGAAAGCTTTTTGCTCACGGCTGGGGATCAAGTTGTCGCATTCTTCTGCGTTTCATCCTCAGTCAAATGGTCAGACCGAGTGTATGAACCAGAATTTGGAGCAGTACTTACGCTGTTTTGTTTCTGACAATCAGGAGGAGTGGTCGACGTTCCTTCCTTTGGCTGAGTTTGCTATAAATAATCACCGTCAGGAATCGTCTGGGGAGTCCCCGTTCTTTTGTGTTTACGGGCTCCATCCTCAGTTTTGTACTCTGCGTCAGGGGGGCTCTACTGGCGTCCCGGAGGAGGACCAGTTAGGAGCACAACTGTCATCCGTTTGGAGGAGAGAGAAACAGCGCTTGCTAAGCGTAGGTGCAAGGTACAAACGAGTGGCTGACAGTAAACGTGTGACAGGTCCGGACCTGAGTGTGGGTGACTGGGTGTGGTTGTCCACAAAAAACATATAACTCAAGATTCCATCCTTGAAATTGGGTCCAAGGATTAATGGTCCATTTAGGGTTGCCGCCATCATTAACCCGGTAGCCTACCGTTTGGCGCTCCCTACGGTATATAAAATACACAACGTGTTCCACAGATCTTTATTAAAAAAGGTGGTGGGTTCTGTGGACACGGCGCCTATGCCACCTCCAGTCTTAGTAGATGGCAATTTGGAGTTTGAAGTCTCCAAGGTGGTTGACTCTCATGTAGTGCGCCGCACATTACAGTACCTGGTACACTGGCGTGGTTATGGGCCGGAAGAGAGGTCCTGGGTACCAGCCTCGGACATACATGCGGACCGGCTGGTCAGTATGTTTCACTGCCGCCATCCGGACAAGCCGGGTCCTATAAGTCGTGAGGGCCCTGGGGTCCCTCGTAGAAGGCGGGGTACTGTAATGTCGGACGCTGTTCACACTAGGGCGTCCGACAGACAGCAGTAATTCCACTTACGTCCACTACACGCTCAGTGGCGTCGGCTAGATTTTATCCAGCTTGCTCGGGGTTAATCTAGATGGTAATCAGGTTGGAGGCTGGGTCACACCCACGGCCTTTAAATAGTTGCGCTGGACTTTGGGCGTCGCCGATTATAGCTTGTGCTTTGCCTGGTGATTCTGGTCTGGAGTGGTGGTCATGTTGCAGGAATATCGTATCTGGTGGTGTATAATCCTTTGTCATATTCCTCCTTCCTATTTGTATTTGTTTTGCCCTGTGCACACTATAGTGTATTCCTGTGTGTCTGCGGTGTGGTGCGTTTTTCAGTTTTCCCTGTCTGTGCTTTCGGTGGGGATTGGTGTGTGGTCCCTTCACTGGGTGGCGGGAGGTGGTTTCAGCTTAGGGCTGAAACAGGAGTCAGGGTCAGGCCTGGCGGCCCAGACATGCACACCGTTAGTGTAACTTCTGGGAAAGGGACAGACAGAGTTTCCCTAGTCTGAGGGATATCGCAGGGGCCCGGGTAACCTACCTTAGTCTACCCAGTTCCCCCGTGACAGCTTTGCCCTAAGATATTAGGACCATCTACAATTTGCAAAGTTTTAGGGGCACCCTCAAAACACATTTGTTCAGAGCGGCCTATCACGTTCCCTAATCAGTAGTGTTGAGCATTCCGATACCGCAAGTATCGGGTATCGGCCGATACTTGCGGGTATCGGAATTCCGATACCGAGATCCGATACTTTTGTGGTATCGGGTATCGGTATCGAAACAACATTAATGTAAAAATGTGTAAAAGAGAGAATTAAAATAAAAAATATTGCTATACTCACCTCTCCGACGCAGCCTGCACCTTACCGAGGGAAGCGGCAGCGTTCTTTGTTTAAAATTCGCGCTTTTCTTTCCTTACGTGAAGTCCCGGCTTGTGATTGGTCGCATGCCGCCCATGTGGCGGCGACGCAACCAATCACAGCAAGCCGTGACGTAATTTCAGGTCATTCAGTATTTTAAAATTACGCTCCGGCTTTGTGATTGGTTGCGTCGCAGTCACATGGGCGACGCAACCAATCACAGCAAGCCGTGACGTAATTTCAGGTCCTTAAGGATTTTAAAATTACGTCCCGGCTTTGTGATTGGTTGCGTCGCAGTCACATGGGAGACGCAACCAATCACAAGCCATGACGTCACGGGAGGCTGGACACGCGCGCATTTTAAAATGGGCGCGTGTCCAGCCTCCCGTGACGTCCCGGCTTGTGATTGGTTGCGGCGCGGTCAACCAATCACAAGCCGGGAGGCTGGACACGCGCGCATTTTAAAATGGGCGCGTGTCCAGCCTCCCGTGACGTCCCGGCTTGTGATTGGTTGCGGCGCGGTCAACCAATCACAAGCCGGGAGGCTGGACACGCGCGCATTTTAAAATGGCTTCCCGGCTTGTGATTGGTTGACCGCGCCGCAACCAATCACAAGCCGGGACGTCACGGGAGGCTGGACACGCGCCCATTTTAAAATGCGCGCGTGTCCAGCCTCCCGGCTTGTGATTGGTTGACAGCGCCGCAACCAATCACAAGCCGGGACGTCACGGGAGGCTGGACACGCGCCCATTTTAAAATGTGCGCGTGTCCAGCCTCCCGGCTTGTGATTGGTTGACCGCGCCGCAACCAATCACAAGCCGGGACGTCACGGGAGGCTGGACACACGCCCATTTTAAAATGCGCGCGTGTCCAGCCTCCCGTGACGTCATGGCTTGTGATTGGTTGCGTCTCCCATGTGACTGCGACGCAACCAATCACAAAGCCGGGACGTAATAGAAGCAATATTTTTTATTTTAATTCTTTCTTTTACACATTAATATGGATCCCAGGGCCTGAAGGAGAGTTTCCTCTCCTTCAGACCCTGAGAACCATCAGGAATACCGTCCGATACTTGAGTCCCATTGACTTGTATTGGTATCGGGTATCGGTATCGGATTGGATCCGATACTTTGCCGGTATCGGCTGATACTTTCCGATACCGATACTTTCAAGTATCGGACGGTATCGCTCAACACTACTAATCAGTCATTTTATGTTTGTGTGTAGCCCATTTACTATCTCCATCTATCCCCAGCCCCTGAAGATTTGTAAATAAAACATTGTTGATACACACCTGTACTTTGTATCTTCCCTGCCTCATTGTAGATTGTAAGCTCTCAGGAGCAGGGTGGGTTTTATTTTGCTTTAATTATTATATAAATAAAAGTTTATTATTGTAGTTATTATTATTAATCCTTCCCAAACTCCACATTCGGCAATCAGATAGACAGACAGATTCTTGTCCCATAAGTCTGTTGCGTTTTGTTTACCAGGGACATCAGCACTGCCTTTTGTACCTTGTGGTGAAGCATCAGCACTGTGTCGCATGGCAGAGGATTCCATACTCACGGCTCTTACAGCAATCATGGCTCCTAAGATAAATTAAACTGTATCCAGGGCTCTTACTGTTAAGACCCCATAGTTTCACTGCTTCACAGTAGATAATCTCCCTCTGTGATGAGGAAGAAACCTACTTTTTCTCTAGCCATGGAATATGGTTACTCCCACAATGGCAGTCTGAGTGTACAAAGATCCCTGAGAAGATTGCCTCTTGGGATATGTATGTGCGTAATATGCATATATGGACAAATAAGTTGACATACTTATAATGTCTGGACTAATGACTAGTGTTGAGCGATACCTCCCGATATGCAAAGGTATCGGTATCGGATTGGATCGGCCGATATCCAAAAAATATCGGATATCGCCGACACCGATACCCGATACCAATGCATATTAATGGGACACAAAATATCGGAATGGTTCCCAGGGTCTAAAGGAGAGGAAACTCTCCTTCAGGCCCTGGGATCCATATTCATGTATAAAATAAAGAATAAAAATAAAAAATATTGATATACACACCCCTCCGACGGCCCCGGTTCTCACCGGTCCAAGCGTCTGCCTCCGTTCCTAAGAATGCAGAGTGAAGGACCTTCGATGACGTCGCGGCTTGTGATTGGTCGCGTGACCGCTCATGTGACCGCTCACGCGACCAATCACAAGCCGCGACGTCATCGAAGGTCCTTCACTCCCTGCATTCTTAGGAACGGAGGCACCGCTAAGAGCCAGGGTCCGCCGGAGGGGTGAGTATATCAATATTTTTTATTTTTATTATTTATTTTTTACATGAATATGGATCCCAGGGCCTGAAGGAGAGTCTCATCTCCTTCAGACCCTGGGAACCATACGCACCGCACACTTCCGATTCCGATTTCCGATATCGCAAAAATATCGGAACTCGGTATCGGAATTCCGATACAGCAAATATCGGCCGATACTTGATACTTGCGGTATCGGAATGCTCAATACTACTAATGACTCGTAGAAATGCAGTTTCGAATAATTTCAAGTGTTGGAAGATTTTTACTAGCACTACCACCACCACCTTCATTGATTCAGAGTCCGGACTGCCTGTGTCTAACATCAAGCAAAACAGGAGTGATGATCCACGTTTCTCTTTCCGCGCTTCTAATGAGAAGCCCGACGTTGGTAATGGCAGGAGATATTACCTGCCGGATGGTGTATTCCTTAGTTTCAATAATCTATAACTCTTACTTGGGGTTAGACATCTAAGGATTTGGAATAGACGTGATCTCCTGGATGAGTAATGTGCGTACATCTCAATGCTGTGCCATTATCCAGGTACTAACTGTTATTGGTTTGATCTTCCCACAGTCCAGGGCCTCTGTCCTGCAGGTCTCCTTGTAGTATGGTAAGATGGTCTGAAACCAAGGCTTAACCTGAGCCCAGAAGGACCGATGAAGGAACAGTCCTGGGTTATAAGCACATGCAGCTTATTATTGGTCGGTACAGTCCTCATTGTGTGGTGGCTGTGACTTTCACCATATTTTGCTGGGCAATAAGGTTTTCTAAACCTATTCTGGGGCTGTGATGTCTATAAGTATCTTTCACAATAAATTAGTTGCTGTGGTTCATTATTGGTATTGGAGTATAATGGGTGTATCTCACTCTCTGCTTCTGATGCTTATTTTATTTACCACATTCATACTGAAATTGGCCATTATAGATGTATACCAGGCACTCAGTACGGTGATTTTCTTTGCAGTTTGGAGCGCCCCCAGACGCAGGGCCGCGGGGTACTCGGTACCGGGCCTCTCTGTCTCAGTTCTGGGGTTGTCACGGTGGCTAGGCCCGGTCCGTGACCCTGCTAAGGGGCGCCCAATGAAAGGTGTGCTGGTGGTGCGTGGTGTAGGTCGCGGTGAATAACGAGGACACAGGGTTGCAGTCTCTTTAACTCTTTACTGAAGGCTTCAGGATCCTCAATCCGGAGCACTGTTAACAGGGCTGGCTGAGACCGGCCGGTCCGAAGGCGCATCCAGAGTTCCCTTTGCAGGTGGAAATCAGTGTCTACCTTCTAGCGCCTGTGTGTTGTAGTACTTCCCTGCTGAGCACCACGGGATAGTCCTCACAACTGTTGTGTATATTTCTGTTCTTTCTGTCTCTCTCTCCGTCCCTCAGATGATATGGCTAGGATGCACCCGTATGACGGGGTAGGCCTGGAGTTATTCTGGGACCCTAGAGACGCCCCTCTCCCACAGTTTGCCTCCGTTGTCTTCGTTAGGTGTAATGGTGAGACAGCCAACCTATGGTTAACTGCCCGGCCGTAGTTTAAAGTAATGCGTGGAGTCTCTTACTTTCTCGGCGTCCGGCCACTGGCTACGCGCCTCAGAAGGATGTTGCTGATCTTGAGGCACGACTCCTTCTGGTATTATCTCCTTTTTGCTGTATTTCCGTTCCTCACTTCTCCACAATACACCTCGCTTCTTGTCCTTCCTTAGGAGTCTGCCGCTGTAAGGCACGGGCACAACTCCATAACGATCTGTCCCTTTCTAGGACTCTGCCAGGATCCCACCCCTGACAGGTCCTCTCTCTCGCTCTTCCCAGCTACTTTCTCCCCAACTTCCTGTCCAACTCCCAGTTTTACCAGAGCGTGAGGAGTGGCCTACTAGATAGACCCACTCCCCCTGGTGGCCGGAGTGTGAAGTGTAGTATGTGTGTGATACCTGGTCAGGTGAACTCCTTAAGTGCCATCAGACGTACCATCACTCCCCTTAGCGGCGGAGCATCAGTACTGCAACGACCAAGACTCTGGGGCGCTGCAGGATCTCTTTAGATATGGTTTTTCTGATCTTTCAGATCATTTATATATTCAGTCTGGTTTTTGCCTGGGACTTTGATTCCTGGGCTTCTGTACCCACCCTGGGAGAGATGCTTTGGTATTCTCCATGGTGCTGTCCTGAGGGACGTAATGGAAAAAGGGAATTAGACCTACCAGTTATTCGGTTTCCAGATAGTCCCTCAGGACAGCACCCATAGTTCCCTCCCTTATGTTTCTGTTTTTACGATTGCTCGGGATTAATCTACTGGCAGATCGTTCGTCCTTTGGGTCACTATGGCTTGAAATTAAGATGAAGCAGTTTAATGGTTATTACACACATGTTTGTAAGGGCGCGTTTAGACCGTTTATTTCCATCCTTCGGTGGTACTTTGAAAGAACACTGGAGGGTGGAGGTGGGAGGGTCCTTTTAACCTCTCTATGATCCTGTCCCGCTATAGGTCAAGGAAGGACGTCCTCCATGGTGCTGTCCTGAGGGACTACCTGGAAACCGAATTACCGGTAGGTCTAATTCCCTTTTTTCCAACCAAAATCTATTTTAGCTCCAAATTTTGTATTTTCACAAGAGCAAAGGGAGAAAATAGACCCCAAAGTTTTTTGTACAATTTCTCCTGAGTTCACCGATACCCCATATGTGGTTCAAAACTACTTTTGAGGCACCGTGCAAAGCTCAGAAGGGAAGTAGTGCCATATTACAGTGAAGATTTTGCTGCACTTGTTTGAGGGTGTCATGTTACATTGACAGGGCCTCTGAGGTGCCAGAACAGCAGAACCCCCCATAAATGACCCCGTTTTACCAATTAAACCTCTCAATGAATTCATCTAGGGGTGCAGTGATTATATTGACACCAAAGGTGTGTCACTAACGTTTATATCATTGGGCAGTGAAGAAAAAATAATTTACAACCATTTTTACCATCAAGATTGTGTTAGCCCCAAGTTTTACATTTTCACAATGGGAAATGGGTAAAAGTGGCACCAGAATTTGTCCCACAATTTCTGCTGAATGTAGAAACACCCCATATGTGGCTGTACAGTTTTACTTTGTAATTCAGAGTGACTCGGAAGGGACAGAGCGCTATTTGACTCCAGGAACGCAGATTTTCCTAGACTAGTTTGTGGATTCCTTATAAAGAGCCCCTAAGTTTTAGAAAAGCAGAATCCCCCCTCACGTGACCACATTTTGGAAATTATAACCATTTGGGTATTTATCTACAGATGTAGTGATGATTTTGACTCCATTGGTCTTTTCCAGAAACAGGCAGCACTGGATATTGCTGAGTGAAAATTGCCAACTACCATTGTAGTGACCAGCATATTGTGGCCAGTTCATGCTTCTGGAGACACGTACCTGTAAATTTTGCAGGCTCTCATCACTACAGAAATGCCAAACATGGGGGCGCTAAATGTTTAGACACACTGGGGCTCTGAAGGGAGGGGGGGCATTTGGATTTGGGAGCGGAGAATTTGTTGAATTTCTTTTTTCGGGTGAGGAGTAGTGTTGAGCATTCCGATACCGCAAGTATCGGGTATCGGCCGATATTTGCTGTATCGGAATTCCGATACCGAGTTCCGATATTTTTGTGATATCGGAAATCGGAATCGGAAGTTCCCAGTGTATGGTTCCCAGGGTCTGGAGGAGAGGAGACTCTCCTTCAGGCCCTGGGATCCATATTCATGTAAAAAATAAAGAATAAAAATAAAAAATATGGATATACCGTATATACTCGAGTATAAGCCGAGATTTTCAGCCCAAATTTTTGGGCTGAAATTGCCCCCTCGGCTTATACTCGAGTCATGATCGGTGGTGGGGTCGGCGGGTGAGCACTGTCATATACTTACCTGCTTCCGGGGCTCCTGGCACGTCCCACTGTCTCCGGGTGCCGCAGCCTCTTCCCCTGAGCGGTCACGTGGGACCGCTCATTAGAGAAATGAATAGGCTGCTCCACCTCCCATAGGGGCGGAGCCGCCTATTCATTTCTCTAATGAAGCGGTGCCGGTGACCGCTGACAGAGAAAGAGGCTGCGGCACCGAAGACCAGCTGTCCGGGGGAAGGAGCGGGACGCTGGGAGCAGGTAAGTATCGCATATTCACCTGTCCTCGTTCCACACGCCGGGCGCTGTCTCCATCTTCCCGGCGTCTCTCTGCACTGACTGCAGGCAGAGGGCGCGATGACGCATATAGTGTGCGCGCCGCCCTCTGCCTGATCAGTCAGTGCGGAGAGACGCCGGGAAGATGGCGCCGAGGAGCTGCAAGCAAGACAGGTGAGTATGTGTTTTTTTTTTTTTATTGCAGCAGCACAGATTTCTGTGGAGCATCTATGGGGCAATGGTGCAGAGCACTATATGGCACAGCTATGGGGCAACGGTGCAGAGCACTATATGGCACAGCTATGGGGCAATGGTGCAGAGCACTATATGGCACAGCTATGGGGCAATGGTGCAGAGCACTATATGGCACAGCTATGGGGCAATGGTGCAGAGCACTATATGGCAGAGCTATGGGGCAATGGTGCAGAGCACTATATGGCAGAGCTATGGGGCAATGGTGCAGAGCACTATATGGCACAGCTATGGGGCAACGGTGCAGAGCACTATATGGCACAGCTATGGGGCAACGGTGCAGAGCACTATATGGCACAGCTATGGGGCAACGGTGCAGAGCACTATATGGCACAGCTATGGGGCAATGGTGCAGAGCACTATATGGCAGAGCTATGGGGCAATGGTGCAGAGCACTATATGGCAGAGCTATGGGGCAATGGTGCAGAGCACTATATGGCACAGGTATGGGGCAACAGTGCAGAGCACTATATGGCAGAGCTATGGGGCAATGGTGCAGAGCACTATATGGCACAGCTATGGGGCAATGGTGCAGAGCATTATATGGCACAGCTATGGGGCAATGGTGCAGAGCACTATATGGCACAGCTATGGGGCAACGGTGCAGAGCACTATATGGCAGAGCTATGAGGAAATGGTGCAGAGCACTATATGGCACAGCTATGGGGCAACGGTGCAGAGCATTATATATATGGCACAGCTATCTATGGGGCAATGGTGCAGAGCATTGTATATATGGCACAGCTTTATGTGGAGCATCTATGGGGCCATAATGAACGGTGCAGAGCATTGTATATATGGCACAGCTTTATGTGGAGCATCTATGGGGCCATAATGAACGGTATGGAGCATCTATTTCTAATTTTGAAATTCACCGGTACCTGCTGCATTTTCCACCCTAGGCTTATACTCGAGTCAATAAGTTTTCCCAGTTTTTTGTGGCAAAATTAGGGGGGTCGGCTTATACTCGGGTCGGCTTATACTCGAGTATATACGGTACTCACCCCTCCGGCGGACCCTGGACCTTAGCGGTGTTATCGGCAGCCTCCATCATGTTTTGGGCAATTACTTTGGGATTCTATTGTGTTTTTAATTATTCTTGTCCTGGTATATATGCATGTATATAAAACACGTACAAAAAGTGACTGATAAGCAGGGAAATTAAAATTTTTGTCTAATATTTATTATAAAGCATTATCTTCCCTTTTACCATGGGATAACCCCTCTCTGACTTTAGACGTACTATCCTGTCGAGGTGACCTTGGGCCTATATGACCCTCGACAGGATAGTACATCATACGTGATCGGCCACGTTCACAGGGGGAGCGAGGCCGATTGTGGCCGGGTGTCAGCTGATTATCACAGCTGACATCCGGCACTATGTGCTAGGAGCGGTCATGGACAGTTCCCGGCACTTTAACCCCCGAAACACTGAGATTAAACAAGATCGCAGCATTCTGGTGGCATAGGGAAGCATCGATCAGGGAGAGGGCTTCCTGCGTGCTTCCCTGAGACCCTCAGAACAACACGATGTGATCGTGTTGTTCCGAGGGTCTCCTCCCTGCAGGCCCCGGATCCAAGATGGCCGTGGGGGTCCTTCAGGTCCTGCAGTGAGGTGGCTGCTGAGAGCATGCGCCACCCTGCCTGTCAAAGTGCTGATCTGACACAGTGCTGTGCAAAGTAGTATAGTGATGTCTCACCCTGGGACAAAGTTAAAAAGTTAAAAAAAAATTAACATGTGTAAAAATATTTTTTTTTAAAAAAATTCCTAAATAAAGAAAAAAAAAATATTGTTCCAATAAATACATTTCTTTATGTAAATAAAAAAAACAAAAGTACACATATTTGGTATCCCCGCGTCCGTAACGACCCGACCTATAAAAGTGTCTGACTAGTGCACCCCTTCAGTGAACATCATAAAAAAATAAAAAACTAAGCAAAAAACAATGCTTTATCATCATACCGCCGAACAAAAAGTGGAATAACACGCAATCAAAAAGACAGATATAAATAAACATAGTACCGCTGAAAATGTCATCTTGCCCTGCAAAAAATGAGCCATCAGCGAAAAAATAAAAAAGTTATAGCTCTCAGAATAAAGCGATGCAAAAACAATTATTTTTTATATAAAATAATCTGTGCAGATGTCATTGATTTTTTGCGGACCGTGTCTCCGTGTGCCAAACACAGAGACATGTCAGTGTTCGTGGGAGCGCACGTATTACACGGACCCATTAAAGTCAATGGGTCCATGTAAAACACGGACCACAAATGGACGGTCTCCGTTTGCAGTCTGTGCGGTGTGCAGGAGACAGCGCTACAGTAAGCGCTGTCCCCTCCACTGGTGCTGAAGCCGCGATTCATATCTTCCCTGCAGCAGCGTTTGCTGCAGAGAAAATATGAATAATAGTGTTTAAAATAAAGATCTACCTGTCCGCCGCCCTCCCACCCCCTGTGCGCCCCCCGACCCCTGTGCGTCCCCCCGCTGGTCAGAAAATACTCACCCGCTCCCACGTTGGCTGTCACTCCTTCCTCTCTGCCCCGCGCCTTCTACTGTATGCGGTCACGTGGGGCTGCTCATTTACAATCATGAATAGTCGGCTCCGCCCCTATGGGAGGTGGAGCCGCCTATTCATGACTGTAAATGATCGGCCCCACGTGACCGCATACAGGAGAAGATGGGGCCAGACCAGGAAGCCGTGACAGCCAATGTGGGAGCGGGTGAGTATTTTCTGAACAGCGGGAGGGTGCACAGGGAGTGGGAGGGCGGAGGACACATAGATCTTTATTTTAAACACTATTTTTCTCATTTTTTGTGCTGTTCCAAAACACACAAAAGTAATAAACATGTAGATAACAAAACATGTGTAATAACATACATTTTCAGAGAAAAATAGTTCATTTTTTGGAACAATTTCAAGGGTGCAAACACTTTCGGGCATAACTGTAGCTGATCCCTAATGATATGTGTGAGGGACTCCATTTCTACTTGTAGAACAAGGGGTTTTCACATGGTGAGATTGGTGACATTGATTAATATTAATCAATGGAGACCATGGAGACCATCAGAACAATGCGATCGCATCTCGTTGTTCTGATGGAAGCACGCAAGGAGGGGCTCCTCTATGCCGCTGTCAGAATTGAGGTTAAGAGAGGTGAGAGATTAAATGACCACAGTCGGTGCTAGCACTGATTGTGGGCGTTGCTGCAGGGTGTCAGCTGTCACATACAGCTGAAACCTGCACTCGATTTCACTAACGCTCAGAGTTAGGCGGCGCCATAATACTGCTCTGGGTGCGAATGCACCTCCCGCAGAGCAGTACTAGTATGGCGAATGTCACGAAGGGGGTAAACTATTAATATGGGTGTACAGGTGTAGCCTGCTGAAAAAAAGTCCTACCTATATGCCTCATATCAGATACCTTGTTGTTGATAAATCATCTTTTATCACTTTATGTAAATGACCTATTCCAGGCTATCGGGAGGACGTGAACCTCTAAGATAACTTCGCCTCCAGATATTATTCAAAATAAAAAGGGGAGTTACCAGTGTGAAACAAGTAAGTAACACAGAACAGGAGAACTGAATTTTTTCTTCTTAAACACACATTTTTTGCAGCTCTTGAGCTCTGCTGTTTGGAACAATATTGCAAACCTGTCTGCCTGTGAGATGGAAGCTGAAGCCAAGAGTAACCTGCAGATGTGTCAGTTATCAGGAGAGCAGAGAGCATCTATTACACATCACACTGGTAACCATTACATATCATACTAGTAACCATTACATATCACAGTAGTAACTCCCCTTTCATGTAAAATAAGCTCTGGAGGCAGTGTTGTCTTCAGGGCAGCGTCCTCCCCATAGCCTGGAAGAGGTCACTTATATAAAGAGTTAAAAGATGATTCATCAACAATAAGGCATCGGATATGAAGCATACAGGTAGGACTCTCCTCAGCAGTCTATAATCTGTATTCCCATATTAATAGTTTACATAGGTCAAATGTGGTGACAGATTCCCTTTAAGATTATCTCGAGCTTCCTGTCAAGGAGCTATAGACTCCTCACCTAGTCAATGGAAAGCAAATTGATCTGTCCGCTTCAGGGCTGTCCCACACGTCCAGATAATTCCGGTACCGGAATAAATCGGTACCGGAGTTATCCGTGTCCGTGTGCCTGTGAACTCACGTAGGCCATACGTGCGGCACACGTGTGCCGCCCGTATGGCGAGTGGGTACCACACGGAGCGTGTGGTACCCTGCATCGTGCTGAAGCCGCGATTCATATGTTCCCTGCAGCAGCGTTTGCTGCAGAGAAAATATGAATAATAGTGTTTAAAATAAAGATCTATGTGTCCTCCGCCCTCCCACTCCCTGTGCACCCTCCCGCTGTTCAGAAAATACTCACCCGCTCCCACGTTGGCTGTCACGGCTTCCTGGTCTGGCCCCATCTTCTCCTGTATGCGGTCACGTGGGGCCGATCATTTACAGTCATGAATAGGCGGCTCCACCTCCCATAGGGGCGGAGCCGACTATTCATGATTGTAAATGAGCAGCCCCACGTGACCGCATACAGTAGAAGGCGCGGGGCAGAGAGGAAGGAGTGACAGCCAACGTGGGAGCGGGTGAGTATTTTCTGACCAGCGGGGGGGCGCACAGGGGTCGGGGGGCTGTCATGATTCTCAATGGCGAGAGAACATAGCCCAGCATATATGAGAACTAGCTCTTGGAAGATGGAAACTATACTGACCATGAACTAAACCTGCCGCACAACTAGAAGTGGCCGGGTAGCATGCCTACGTTTTTTTATCCCTAGATGCCCAGCGCCAGCCGGAGAACTACCTAATCCTAGCAGAGGAAAAGACAGTCCTGGCTCACCTCTAGAGAAATTTTCCCAAAAGGCAGACAGAGGCCCCCACATATATTGGCGGTGATTTTAGATGAAATGACAAACGTAGTATGAAAATAGGTTTAGCAAAAATCGAGGTCCGCTTACTAGATAGCAAGAAGACAGAAAGGGCACTTTCATGGTCAGCAGAAAACCCTATCAAAACACCATCCAGAAATTACTTTAAGACTCTAGCATTAACTCATAACACCAGAGTGGCAATTTCAGCTCACAAGAGCTTTCCAGACACAGTAACGAAACAGCAGCTGTGAACAGGAACAAAATGCAAAAACACACAAGGACAAAAGTCCAACTTAGCTGGGAGTTGTCTAGTAGCAGGAACATGCACAGAAAGGCTTCTGATTACATTGTTGACCGGCATGAAACTGACAGAGGAGCAAGGTTATATAGCGACTCCCACATCCTGATAGGAGCAGGTGAACAGAGGGGATGATGCACACAAGTACAATTCCACAAGTGGCCACCGGGGGAGCCCAGAATCCAATTTCACAACAGTACCCCCCCCTCAAGGAGGGGGCACCGAACCCTCACCAGAACCACCAGGGCGATCAGGATGAGCCCTATGAAAGGCACGGACAAGATCGGAGGCATGAACATCAGAGGCAGTGACCCAAGAATTATCCTCCTGACCGTATCCCTTCCATTTGACCAGATACTGGAGTTTCCGTCTGGAAACACGAGAGTCCAAGATCTTTTCCACAACGTACTCCAACTCACCCTCAACCAACACCGGAGCAGGAGGCTCAACGGAAGGCACAGCCGGTACCTCATACCTGCGCAACAATGACCGATGAAAAACATTATGAATCGAAAAGGATGCAGGGAGGTCCAAACGGAAGGACACAGGGTTAAGAATCTCCAATATCTTGTACGGGCCGATGAACCGAGGCTTAAACTTAGGAGAAGAAACCCTCATAGGGACAAAACGAGAAGACAACCACACCAAGTCCCCAACACAAAGCCGAGGACCAACACGACGACGGCGGTTGGCAAAAAGCTGAGTCTTCTCCTGGGACAACTTCAAATTGTCCACCACCTGCCCCCAAATCTGATGCAACCTCTCCACCACAGCATCCACTCCAGGACAATCCGAAGATTCCACTTGACCGGAGGAAAATCGAGGATGAAACCCCGAATTACAGAAAAACGGGGACACCAAGGTGGCAGAGCTGGCCCGATTATTGAGGGCGAACTCCGCCAAAGGCAAAAAAGCAACCCAATCATCCTGATCCGCAGACACAAAACACCTCAAATATGTCTCCAAGGTCTGATTAGTCCGCTCGGTCTGGCCATTAGTCTGAGGATGGAAAGCAGACGAAAAAGACAAATCTATGCCCATCCTAGCACAGAATGCCCGCCAAAATCTAGACACGAATTGGGTCCCTCTGTCAGAAACGATATTCTCCGGAATACCATGCAAACGAACAACATTTTGAAAAAACAGAGGAACCAACTCGGAAGAAGAAGGCAACTTAGGCAAGGGAACCAGATGGACCATCTTAGAGAAACGGTCACACACCACCCAGATGACAGACATCTTATGAGAAACAGGCAGATCCGAAATAAAATCCATCGAGATGTGCGTCCAAGGCCTCTTCGGGATAGGCAAGGGTAACAACAATCCACTGGCCCGAGAACAACAAGGCTTGGCCCGAGCACAAACGTCACAAGACTGCACAAAGCCTCGCACATCTCGTGACAGGGAAGGCCACCAGAAGGACCTTGCCACCAAATCCCTGGTACCAAAGATTCCAGGATGACCTGCCAACGCAGAAGAATGAACCTCAGAGATGACTCTACTGGTCCAATCATCAGGAACAAACAGTCTACCAGGTGGGCAACGATCAGGTCTATCCGCCTGAAACTCCTGCAAGGCCCGCCGCAGGTCTGGAGAAACGGCAGACAATATCACTCCATCTTTAAGGATACCTGTGGGCTCAGAATTACCAGGGGAGTCAGGCTCAAAACTCCTAGAAAGGGCATCCGCCTTAACATTCTTAGAACCCGGTAGGTAAGACACCACAAAATTAAACCGAGAGAAAAACAACGACCAGCGCGCCTGTCTAGGATTCAGGCGCCTGGCAGACTCAAGGTAAATTAAATTTTTGTGGTCAGTCAATACCACCACCTGATGTCTGGCCCCCTCAAGCCAGTGACGCCACTCCTCAAAAGCCCACTTCATGGCCAAAAGCTCCCGATTCCCAATATCATAATTCCGCTCGGCGGGCGAAAATTTACGGGAAAAAAAAGCACAAGGTCTCATCACGGAGCAGTCGGAACTTCTCTGCGACAACACCGCCCCAGCTCCGATTTCAGAAGCGTCGACCTCAACCTGAAAAGGAAGAGCAACATCAGGCTGACGCAACACTGGGGCGGAAGAAAAGCGGCGCTTGAGCTCCCGAAAGGCCTCCACAGCATCAGGGGACCAATCAGCAACATCAGCACCCTTCTTAGTCAAATCAGTCAATGGTTTTACAACATCAGAAAAACCAGCAATAAATCGACGATAAAAGTTAGCAAAGCCCAAAAATTTCTGAAGACTCTTAAGAGAAGAGGGTTGCGTCCAATCACCAATAGCCTGAACCTTGACAGGATCCATCTCGATGGAAGAGGGGGAAAAAATGTATCCCAAGAAGGAAATCTTTTGAACCCCAAAAACACACTTAGAACCCTTCACACACAAGGAATTAGACCGCAAAACCTGAAAAACCCTCCTGACCTGCTGGACATGAGAGTCCCAGTCATCCGAAAAAATCAGAATATCATCCAGATACACAATCATAAATTTGTCCAAATAATCGCGGAAAATGTCATGCATAAAGGACTGGAAGACTGAAGGGGCATTTGAAAGACCAAAAGGCATCACCAAATACTCAAAATGGCCCTCGGGCGTATTAAATGCGGTTTTCCACTCATCCCCCTGCTTGATTCGCACCAAATTATACGCCCCACGGAGATCAATCTTAGAGAACCACTTGGCCCCCTTTATACGAGCAAACAAATCAGTAAGCAGTGGTAACGGATATTGATATTTAACCGTGATTTTATTCAAAAGTCGATAATCAATACACGGCCTCAAAGAGCCGTCTTTCTTAGACACAAAGAAAAAACCGGCTCCTAAGGGAGATGACGAAGGACGAATATGTCCCTTTTCCAAGGACTCCTTTATATATTCTCGCATAGCCGCGTGTTCAGGCACAGACAGATTAAATAAACGACCCTTAGGGTATTTACTACCCGGGATCAAGTCTATGGCACAATCGCACTCCCGGTGCGGAGGTAGTGAACCAACCTTGGGTTCTTCAAAAACGTCACGAAAGTCAGACAAGAATTCAGGAATCTCAGAGGGAATAGATGATGAAATGGAAACCAAAGGTACGTCCCCATGAGTTCCTTTACATCCCCAGCTTAACACAGACATAGCTCTCCAGTCGAGGACTGGGTTATGAGATTGCAGCCATGGCAATCCCAGCACCAAAACATCATGTAGATTATACAGCACCAGAAAGCGAATAACCTCCTGGTGATCCGGATTAACACGCATAGTCACTTGTGTCCAGTATTGTGGTTTATTACTAGCCAATGGGGTGGAGTCAATCCCTTTCAGAGGTATCGGAGCCTCCAATGGCTCCAAATCATACCCACAGCGTTTGGCAAAGGACCAATCCATAAGACTCAAAGCAGCGCCAGAGTCGACATAGGCGTCCGCGGTAATAGATGACAAAGAACAAATCAGGGTCACAGATAGAATAAACTTAGACTGTAAAGTGCTAATTGAAACAGACTTGTCAGGCTTCTTAGTACGCTTAAAGCATGCTGATATAACATGAGTTGAATCACCACAATAGAAGCACAACCCATTTTTTCGTCTAAAATTCTGCCGCTCGCTTCTGGACAGAATTCTATCACATTGCATATTTTCTGGCGTTTTCTCAGTAGACACCGCCAAATGGTGCACAGGTTTGCGCTCCCGCAGACGCCTATCGATCTGAATAGCCATCGTCATGGACTCATTCAGACTCGCAGGCACAGGGAACCCCACCATAACATCCTTAATGGCATCAGAGAGACCTTCTCTGAAAATCGCCGCCAGGGCGCACTCATTCCACTGAGTAAGCACAGACCATTTGCGGAATTTTTGGCAGTATATTTCAGCTTCATCTTGCCCCTGAGACAAGGACATCAAGGCCTTTTCCGCCTGAAGCTCTAAATGAGGTTCCTCATAAAGCAACCCCAAGGCCAGAAAAAACGCATCCACATTGAGCAACGCAGGATCCCCTGGTGCCAATGCAAAAGCCCAGTCTTGAGGGTCGCCCCGGAGCAAGGAAATTACAATCCTGACCTGCTGTGCAGGGTCTCCGGCAGAGCGAGACTTCAGGGACAAAAACAATTTGCAATTATTTTTAAAATTTTGAAAGTGAGATCTATTCCCCGAGAAGAATTCAGGTAAAGGAATTCTAGGCTCAGACATAGGTGCATGAACAACAAAATCTTGCAAATTTTGTACCTTTGTGGCGAGATTATTCAAACCTGTAGCTACACTCTGAAGATCCATTTGAAACAGGTGAACACAGAGCCATTCAAGGATAAGAAGGAGAGAAAGAGAGGAAGGCTGCAGTATAGGCAGACTAGCAAGTGATTCAATTAAGAGCACACTCAGAACTAGAGGAAAAAAAAAAAAAAAATTGTAGCAGACTTCTTTTTTCTCTCCTTTCTCAGCCAGTAATTTAACCCTTTTTTTTTGGCCGGTCAAACTGTCATGATTCTCAATGGCGAGAGAACATAGCCCAGCATATATGAGAACTAGCTCTTGGAAGATGGAAACTATACTGACCATGAACTAAACCTGCCGCACAACTAGAAGTGGCCGGGTAGCATGCCTACGTTTTTTTATCCCTAGATGCCCAGCGCCAGCCGGAGAACTACCTAATCCTAGCAGAGGAAAAGACAGTCCTGGCTCACCTCTAGAGAAATTTTCCCAAAAGGCAGACAGAGGCCCCCACATATATTGGCGGTGATTTTAGATGAAATGACAAACGTAGTATGAAAATAGGTTTAGCAAAAATCGAGGTCCGCTTACTAGATAGCAAGAAGACAGAAAGGGCACTTTCATGGTCAGCAGAAAACCCTAGCAAAACACCATCCAGAAATTACTTTAAGACTCTAGCATTAACTCATAACACCAGAGTGGCAATTTCAGCTCACAAGAGCTTTCCAGACAGAGTAACGAAACAGCAGCTGTGAACAGGAACAAAATGCAAAAACACACAAGGACAAAAGTCCAACTTAGCTGGGAGTTGTCTAGTAGCAGGAACATGCACAGAAAGGCTTCTGATTACATTGTTGACCGGCATGAAACTGACAGAGGAGCAAGGTTATATAGCGACTCCCACATCCTGATAGGAGCAGGTGAACAGAGGGGATGATGCACACAAGTACAATTCCACAAGTGGCCACCGGGGGAGCCCAGAATCCAATTTCACAACAGGGGGCGCACAGGGGGTGGGAGGGCGGCGGACAGGTAGATCTTTATTTTAAACACTATTATTCATATTTTCTCTGCAGCAAACGCTGCTGCAGGGAAGATATGAATCGTGGCTTCAGCACCAGTGGAGGGGACAGCGCTTACTGTAGCGCTGTCTCCTGCACACCACACAGACTGCAAACGGAGACCGTCCATTTGTGGTCCGTGTTTTACACGGACCCATTGACTTTAATGGGTCCGTGTAATACGTGCGCTCCCACGAACACTGACATGTCTCTGTGTTTGGCACACGGAGACACGGTCCGCAAAAAATCAATGACATCTGCACAGATGCATTGATTTTTATGGGTCTACGTGTGTCAGTGGCTCCGGTACGTGAGGAAACTGTCACCTCACGTACCGGAGCCACTGACGTGTGAAACCGGCCTCAAATAGTAAAATGGTGTCATTCAAAACTACATCTTGTACCACAAATACAAACCCTCATTAGCCTAGATCGATGAAAAATTTTAAAGTTATGACTCTTGAAAGAAGTGGAGAAAAAAATGGAAGCAATAAAACAAAAATTTGCCCTAGCGGGAAGTGGTTAAATATTAACCCCTTTACCCCCAAGGGTGGTTTGCACGTTAATGACCAGGCCAATTTTTACAATTCTGACCACTGTCTATGAGGTTGTAACTCTGGAATGCTTCAACGGATCCTTGTGATTCTGACATTGTTTTCTCATGACATATTGTACTTCATGACAGTATTAACATTTCTTTGATATGACTTATTATGTTTATTTGTAAAAAAACTGAAATTCGGCGAAAATTTTGAAAATTTTGCAATTTTTCAACTTCAAATTTTCATGCCCTTAAATCACACAGATATGTCATGCAAAATACATAATAAGTAACATTTCCCACATGTCTACTTTACATCAGCACAATTTTGGAACTAAAATTTTTTTGTGTTAGGGAGTTATAAGGGTTAAAAGTTGACCTGCGATTTTTCATTTTTACAACACCATTTTTTTCTTAGGGACCACATTACATTTGAAGTCACTTTGAGGGGTCTATATGATAGAAAATACCCAAAAGTGACACCATTCTAAAAACTGCACCCCTCAAAACCACATTCAAGAAGTTTATTAACTCGTCAGGTGCTTCACAGGAATTTTTGGAATGTTTAAAATAAATAAACATTTAACTTTTTTTCACAAATTTTTTAAATTCGGATCCAATTTGTTTTATTTTACCAAGGGTAACAGGAGAAATTAAACCCCAAAAGTGTTGTACAGTTTGTCCTGAGTACGCTGATACCCCATATGTGGGGGTAAATCACTTTTTTGGCGCACGGCAGAACTCAGAATGGAAGGAGCACCGTTTTACTTTTTCAACGCAGAATTGGCTGGAATTGAGATCAGACACCATGTCGCGTTTGGAGATCCCCTGATGTGCCCAAACAGTGGAAACCCCCCAAAAATCTAACTCCAACCCTAACCCCAACACACCTTTTACTCTAATCCCAACCCTAACCACAACCCTAACCCCAACCACCCCTAACCCCAACACACCCCTAGCCCTAATCCCAACCCTAACCATAACCACACCCCTAACCCGAACTCACCCCTAACCCTAATCCAAACCCTAACCACAACCATACCCCAACACACCCCTAACCCCAACACACCTTTTACCCTAATCCCAACCATAACCCTAACCACACCCCTAACCCTGAAACACCCCTAATCCTAATCCCAGCCGTGAACATAATCCAAACCCGAACCCCAACTCTATCCCAAACCCTAACTTTAGTCCCAACTCTAACCCTAACTTTAGCCCCAACCCTAACCCTAACTTTATCCGCAACCCTATCCCTAATGGGAAAATGGAAATAAATCAATTTTTTTATTTTATTATTTTTCCCTAACTAAGGGGGTGATAAAGGGGGGTTTGATTTACTATTTATAGCGGGTTTTTATATTGGATTTTTATGTTTGGCAGCTGTCACACGCTAAAATACGCTTTTTATTGCAAAAAATTGTTTTTGCATCACCACATTTTGAGGGCTATAATTTTTCCATAGTTTGGCCCACAGAGTCATGTTAGGTTTTGTTTTTTGCACGACGAGTTGACGTTTTTATTGGAATCATTTTCAGGCAAATGACATTTTTTGATCGCTTTTTATTATGATTTTTGGGAGGCAGAATGAACAAAAACCAGCAATTCATGAATTTCTTTTGGGTGGGGCGTTAATACCGTTCCACGTGTGGTGAAATTGAGAAGGCAGTTTTATTCTTCGGGTCAGTACGATTACATCGATACCTTATTTATATCATTTTTTATGTTTTGGTGCTTTTATACAATAAAAATTATTTTATATAAAAAATAATTGTTTTTGCATCGCTTTATTCTGAGAGCTATAACTTTTTTATTTTTTCGCTGATGGCTCATTTTTTGCAGGGCAAGATGACATTTTCAGCGGTACCATGTTTATTTATATCTGTCTTTTTGATTGCGTGTTATTCCACTTTTTGTTCGGCGGTATGATGATAAAGCATTGTTTTTTGCTTAGTTTTTTATTTTTTTATGATGTTCACTGAAGGGGTGCACTAGTCAGACACTTTTATAGGTCGGGTCGTTACGGACGCGGGGATACCAAATATGTGTACTTTTGTTTTTTTTATTTACATAAAGAAATGTATTTATTGGAACAATATTTTTTTTTTCTTTATTTAGGAATTTTTTTTTTTAAAAAATATTTTTACACATGTTAATTTTTTTTTAACTTTTTTACTTTGTCCCAGGGTGAGACATCACTATACTACTTTGCACAGCACTGTGTCAGATCAGCACTTTGACAGGCAGGGTGGCGCATGCTCTCAGCAGCCACCTCACTGCAGGACCTGAAGGACCCCCACGGCCATCTTGGATCCGGGGCCTGCAGGGAGGAGACCCTCGGAACAACACGATCACATCGTGTTGTTCTGAGGGTCTCAGGGAAGCACGCAGGAAGCCCTCTCCCTGATCGATGCTTCCCTATGCCACCAGAATGCTGCGATCTTGTTTAATCTCAGTGTTTCGGGGGTTAAAGTGCCGGGAACTGTCCATGACCGCTCCTAGCACATAGTGCCGGATGTCAGCTGTGATAATCAGCTGACACCCGGCCACAATCGGCCTCGCTCCCCCTGTGAACGTGGCCGATCACGTATGATGTACTATCCTGTCGAGGGTCATATAGGCCCAAGGTCACCTCGACAGGATAGTACGTCTAAAGTCAGAGAGGGGTTATCCCATGGTAAAAGGGAAGATAATGCTTTATAATAAATATTAGACAAAAATTTTAATTTCCCTGCTTATCAGTCACTTTTTGTACGTGTTTTATATACATGCATATATACCAGGACAAGAATAATTAAAAACACAATAGAATCCCAAAGTAATTGCCCAAAACATGATGTACAACTACAATGTAGATGGCATCCACCAACATAAAACCAAATAATATTAATCAATGTCACCAATCTCACCATGTGAAAACCCCTTGTTCTACAAGTAGAAATGGAGTCCCTCACACATATCATTAGGGATCAGCTACAGTTATGCCCGAAAGTGTTTGCACCCTTGAAATTGTTCCAAAAAATGAACTATTTTTCTCTGAAAATTTATGTTATTACACATGTTTTGTTATCTACATGTTTATTACTTTTGTGTGTTTTGGAACAGCACAAAAAATGAGAAAAAATGCAAATTGGACATTATTTCACACAAAACCCCAAAAATGGGGGCAGAATTCAGTGACATTTAATATTATTTGGGCCAACATTCTGCCCATTTACTTATAATAGGTTAAATTTCTGCTTGATACTACGTTATTTGCATGAATTTTGGATGGAGGTACCGTATTTTGCGGACTATAACACGCACCCGACTATAAGATGCACTCGAAATAGGGCGGCAAATAGGAAAAACTATTTTTTAAATAAAATGGTGGTTCGTCTTATAGTCCCATTTTACCCTAGCTTACTGGGGGGCACGGGAGTGGGGTCACATGAGGCAGGATCACTTCTTCAGGAGGCAAGCAGTGGCAGGGGTGGGGCAATGGTGCGGGCCCCGGGCTGGGAGGATGGAGCGTTCAGGTGGTGCAAGGATGCGAGCCCTGGACTCTCATAAGATGTCAGCGCCGGTGAGCGTTGTCCCCTTTCCCATTGATTTCTCTGTGGTGGGCTTTGGAAAAATGGATGCTGGACGCTGGAAGAAGCACATGCGCAAATTGAGATCTCAGGAGACGAGATCTCATCTTCCGCGACCTCAATCTGCACATGTGCTGCCTCCTGCGGCCATTTTTCCAAAGCCCATAGCAGGGAAATCAATGGGAAAGGGGACTCTGTTCACCGGTGCTGACATCTTTTGAGATCTCAGGGCCCGTAGGATCGCCCCACTCCTGCCATTGTCAGCCTCCTGAAGCAGCAACCCTGCCTCCTATTACCCCGTTCCACTTCAGCCGCCACACCTGGTCAGCTACCTTCTGAATATAAGATGCACCCCTATTTTCCTCCCAAATTTGGAGGAAAAAAGTGCATTTTATAATCCAAAAAATATGGTATATCATCTTTTCTATGTTATTATTTGGTTATGTTATGAATATATTATCTCTCTCATTTCTGCTTGATTCTACATGAGGGGTGCTAACTTTATCCTATACTGTTTTGATCCTAGTAGTGTATTTCCATTAATGCACAGTGCCCTGAATTCCTGATGTTCACAACATGCACAACTTACGGTGTGTTTTAACCTCTTTACCCCCCAAGGTGTACCCCCCAATTATTACAATTCTGACAACTGTCACTTTACGAGGTAATAACTCTGGAATGCTTCAACAAATCCCATGATTCTGAGAGTGTTTTTTCATGACATATTGTACTTCATGATAGTGATAAAATTCCTTTGATATAAATTGTGTTTATTTGTGAAAAAAAATGGAAATTTGGCAAAAATGTGAAAAATGTTGCAATTTTAAACTTTGAATTCTTATGCCCTAAAATCAGAGAGATATGTCACACAAAATAGTTACTAAATAACATTTCCCACATGTCTACTTTACATTAGCACAGTTTTTAAAACAAATATTTTTTTGTTAGCAAGTTTTAACAGTTAAAAGTTAACCAGCGATTTCTAATTTTTCCAACAAAATGTTTTAGTACCACATTAAATTTGAAGTGACTTTGAGGGGTCTATGTGACCCAATTTTGGAAACTAGACCCCTCAGGGAACATATCTAGATCTGTGGTGAACATATTGAACCCCCAGGTGCTTCAAAGAAGTTTATAACGTTGAGCCATGAAAATCACTTTTTCCACACAAAAATGTTTTTTAGCTCCAAATTTTGTATTTTCATAAGGGTAACAGGATAAAATGCACGATCCAGTTTGTTGTGCAATTTCTCCAGAGTACGCAGATACCCAATATGAGGGAGGAAGCCACTGTTTGGGTGCACAGCAGGGCTCGGAAGGGAAGGCGCGTCATTTGACTTTTTGAAAACAAAATTTGCTGGAATAATCAGCGGACGCCGTGACCCAATTGGAAAGTCCCTGATGTGGCTAAACAGTGGAAACCCCCAAAAGTGACCAAATTTTGGACAATAGACCCATCAAGGAATGTATTTGGATGTGTGCTGAGCACCTTGAACCCCCAGGTGCTTCACAAAAGTTTATAACGTTGAGCAGTGAAAATAAAAAAAAATCTAATTTTCCCACAAAAATGATATTTTAGCCCCAATTTTTAAATTTTCACAAGGGTAACAGGAGAGATTGTACAACACAATTTGTTGTGCAATTTCTCCTGAGTATGACTTTTAAGGCACAGTGCACAGCGCAGAAGGGAAGAAGCGTCATATTGAAGTTCAGACACTGCAGGATCACAGGCCAAACGTTCTCCACAGTGGTGCCTCCATTTGCCTCATTATAGGGAATCTTCTTCTGAGAGTTTTGTATGTATCACGTATTTCAGAAATTTATATGGAAACCCCGGTGTAAGCGCTCAGCGCAGAATGCAGAATGTGAGCCAAGCCTTACTACGATCTTTGGGAGGCAGAATGAAGAAATCAACAGCAGGTGAAGAATTTGTTTTATTTATTTTTTACACCATATCTCATGTGGTATAAGTGATTAGATTAATTTATTCTTTGGGTCGGTACAATTACAGGAATACCTGATTTATAATGGGATTTTATGTTTGGCTGCTGTCACACATGAAAAGACACTTTCTTTTGCAAAAACTAGTTTTTGCATCCCCATGTTTAGACAGCTATAATTTTTCCATATTTTGGGCAACAGCATCATGTAAGGGCTTGGTTTTTGTGGGACAATTGGTACAATTTTCAGGCAAAAGACATTTTTTGAGCGCTTTCTATTATGATTTTGGGAGGCAGAATGAACAAAAACCATCAATTCAGGAAGTGTATTTTTCTTATGTTGCTCCACTTGTTTTATGCCATTCTGCCAAACTGATAAGGCAGGTTTATTCTTTGGGTCAGAGCGATCACAGCAATACCACATTTATACAGTGTTTTATGCTTTTGCGCTTTTACATAATAAAAATTATTTTATAGAAAAAATAATTATTTTGCATTGCTTTATTCTGAGAGCTATAACTTTTGCATTTTTCAGCTCATGGAGCTGTTTGACAGCTTGTTTTTCTGCGGCACAAGATGAAGTTTTCAGTGGTACCATGTTGATTTATATTCGTCTTCTTGATCGTGTTTAATTCCACTTTTTGTTTGGTGGTATGATGATAAAGCATTGTTTTTTGCCTTGTTTTTTTATTTATTTTGTTTATGGTGTTCACTAAAGGGGTTAACTAGGACAGTTTTGTAGATCGGGTCGTTCCGGACATGACAATACCAAATATGTGTACTTTTATAATTTATATATTTTTTGTAAATATATTTATTTATGGGTACAATATATTTTTATTTATTTATTTATTTTTTATAAATTTGTACAATTTTTTTTTCACTTTTTTTTATTTTTTACTTTTTTACTTTGTCCCACTATGGGACTTTCATTTTTTGCAGGTTGATTGCTTGTATAGTATAGGGATGCAGCAGCATCCTTTTGCCATGCTATCTGTCAGCGCTGCACTGACAGGCAAATTTCTTCATCATGCTCTGAGCATGATCAAGCAACTCTGCTAGCTCTGGTGACCCGGATGTCTTCATGACAACATCTAGTCACCATGGCAACGATCGGGACCCCACGATGACATTGCGGGGTCTCAGATCCTAGGGCAGAGGGACTTACTTCCCTCTATCTGCTCCCGAAATGCTGCGATCGAGTTCAATCTAGGGATTGGGGGGGAGGGTATTCAATTTATAGGAGGGGAAGATAGGGCAGATAGAGACCTGGGCATAAATAAGGAAGTTGGGGGTGGCGGTGGCATGGGGGGTGGGGTTAGAACAGTTAATAATTTAAGAAAGAATAGAGGTACAGAGAGGAACATCAAGTGCATGTATACTAATGCCAGAAGCCTCGCCAACAAAATGGACGAATTAGAATTAATGTTGTCGGAGCATAATTATGACATGGTGGGGATATCTGAAACATGGCTGGATGAGAGCCATGACTGGGCTGTTAACTTGCAGGGCTATAGCCTTTTCAGAAATGACCGTACAGATAAGCGAGGGGGAGGGGTGTGTCTGTATGTAAAATCGTCCTTAAAACCCATCCGGCGTGATAATATAGGTGAATTTAATGAAAATGTAGAGTCCCTGTGGGTGGAGATAAGGGGAGGAAGAAAAAATAATAAATTACTGATAGGGGTTTGTTATAAATCTCCAAAAATAATGGAAGCAATGGAGAATATCCTAGTAAAGCAAATAGATGAAGCTGCGACTCAAGGAGAAGTCATTATTATTATTACCCTGAAATAGATTGGGGAACAGAAACCTGCAGTTCCAGCACAGGTAATCGGTTTTTGACAACTATGAGAGACAATTACCTTTCACAACTGGTTCAGGACCCAACAAGAAGGGGGGCACTGCTAGACCTAATATTAACAAACAGGCCAGACCGCATATCAAATATAAGGGTTGGGGGTCACTTGGGGAATAGTGATCACAAAATAATTTTTCGTGTATCCTTTAATAAGATGTGTAGTAGAGGGGTGACAAGGACACTAAACTTCAGGAGGGCAAATTTCCAACGGATGAGAGATGATCTTGGTGCAATTAACTGGGACGATATCCTGAGACATAAAAATACACAAAGAAAATGGGAGACGTTTATTAGCATCCTGGATAGGACCTGTGCACAATATATACTGTATGGGAATAAACATACTAGAAATAGGAGGAAACCAATATGGCTAAATAGAGCTGTAATGGGCTCAATAAGTGACAAAAAGAAAGCATTTAGAGAATTAAAGGAAGTAGGTAGTGATGAGGCATTAAATAAATACAGAAAATTAAATAAATTCTGTAAAAAGCAAATCAAGGCAGCAAAAATTGAGACAGAGAGACTCATTGCCAGAGAGAGTAAAAATAATCCCAAAATATTCTTTAACTACATAAATAGTAAGAAACTAAAAAATGAAAGTGTTGGCCCCCTTAAAAATAGTCTGGGGGAAATGGTGGAGGAGGATGAGGAAAAAGCCAATATGCTAAATGACTTTTTTTCATGAGTATTTACACAAGATAATCCCATGGCAGACAATATGATCAGTGATAAAAATTCCCCATTAAGTGTCACCTGCTTAACCCAGCAGGAAGTACAGCGGCGTCTAAAAATCACTAAAATTGACAAATCTCCGGGCCGGATGGGATACACCCCCGAGTAGGGTTGAGTGACCTTTACTTTTATAGGATCGGGTCGGGTTTCACGAAACCCGACTTTTTCAAAAGTCGGGTCGAGTGAAATCGGCCGATCCTATAAAAAAGTCGGGGTCGGGGTCGGCCGAAACTCGAAACCCAATGCAGTGCATTGGGTTTCCAATGGTTCCCAGGGTCTGAAGGAGCGGAAACTCTCCTTCAGGCCCTGGGATCCATATTTAAGTGTAAAATAAAGAATTAAAATAAAAAATATCGCTATACTTACCCTCTGACGGGCCCTGGTACTAACCGGGAACCTTTCTTCCTTAGAATCAGCCTTCCAGGACCCTGCGGTGACGTCACGGTGACGTCGCGGCTTGTGATTGGTCGTGCGGCCGCCCATGTGACCGCTCGCGTGACCAATCACAAGCCGCGACGTCACCGTGACGTCACCGAAGGTCCTGGAAGGG
The DNA here is from genome assembly GCF_051348905.1 of Ranitomeya variabilis. Classification (NCBI taxonomy): domain Eukaryota; kingdom Metazoa; phylum Chordata; class Amphibia; order Anura; family Dendrobatidae; genus Ranitomeya; species Ranitomeya variabilis. Next base: position 885,924,521 of record NC_135232.1, on the reverse strand, counting down.
CTGATTCTTAGGAAGGAAGGCTGCCGGAAAGAAGCAGGGCATGTCCGAGGGTGAGTATATAACAAATAGGAATATACTCACCCTCGGCTTCATTCCGGCAGCCTTCCTTCCTAAGAATCAGCCCTTCCAGGACCTTTGGTGACGTCACGGTGACGTCGCGGCTTGTGATTGGTCGCGCGAGCGGTCACATGGGCGGCTGCGCGACCAATCACAAGCCGCGACGTCACCGTGACGTCACCGCAGGGGTCCTGGAAGGCTGATTCTAAGGAAGGAAGGTTCCCGCTTAGTACCAGGGCCCATCAGAGGGTAAGTATAGCGATATTTTTTATTTTAATTCTTTATTTTACACTTAAATCTGAATTCCGATACCAATTCCCGATATCTTAAACATATCGGGAATCGGTATCGGAATTCCGATTTCAGATTCAGAAGATCGCCGACTTCATGGCTGACCCCACACAGGGGTCGGGTCGGGTTTCATGAAACCCGACTTTGCCAAAAGTCGGCGACTTCTGAAAATTGCCGACCCGTTTCGCTCAACCCTACCCCCGAGTACTGCAGGAATTAAGTACAGTCATTGATAGACCATTATTTTTAGTCTTTAAAGAGTCCATAATAACAGGGTCTGTATCACAGGACTGGCGTATAGCAAATGTGGTGCCAATATTCAAAAAGGGGACAAAAACTGAACTCGGAAATTATAGGCCAGTAAGCTTAACCTCTACTGTGGGTAAAATCCTGGAGGGCATTCTAAGGGATGCTATACTGGAGTATCTGAAGAGGAATAACCTCATGACCCAGTATCCGCACGGGTTTACTAGGGACCGTTCATGTCAGACTAATTTGATCAGCTTCTATGAAGAGGTAAGTTCCGGACTGGACCAAGGGAACCCAGTAGATGTAGTGTATATGGACTTTTCAAAAGCTTTTGATACGGTGCCACACAAAAGGTTGTTACATAAAATGAGAATAATGGGGATAGGGGAAAATATGTGTAAGTAGATTGAGAGCTGGCTCAGGGATAGGAAACAAAGGGTGGTTATTAATGGAGCACACTCGGACTGGGTCGCGGTTAGCAGTGGGGTACCACAAGGGTCAGTATTGGGCCCTCTTCTTTTTAACATATTTATTAATGACCTTGTAGGGGGCATTCAGAGTAGAATTTCAATATTTGCAGATGACACTAAACTCAGCAGGGTAATCAATACAGGGGAGGACAATTTTATATTACAGGATGATTTATGTAAACTAGAAGCTTGAGCTGATAAATGGCAAATGAGCTTTAATGGGGATAAATGTAAGGTCATGCACTTGGGTAGAAGTAATAAGATGTATAACTATGTGCTTAATTCTAAAACTCTGGGCAAAACCATCAATGAAAAAGGCCTGGGTGTATGGGTGGATGACAAACTCATATTCAGTGGCCAGTGTCAGGCAGCTGCTACAAAGGCAAATAAAATAATGGGATGTATTAAAAGAGGCATAGATGCACATGAGGAGAACATAATTTTACCTCTATACAAGTCACTAGTTCGACCACACTTAGAATATTGTGCACAGTTTTGGTCTCCGGTGTATAAGAAAGACATAGCTGAACTGGAGCGGGTGCAGAGAAGAGCGACCAAGGTTATGAGAGGACGTCTGCAATACCAAGATAGGTTATTACACTTGGGGCTGTTTAGTTTGGAAAAACGAAGACTAAGGGGTGATCTTATTTTAATGTATAAATATATGAGGGGACAGTACAAAGACCTTTCTGATGATCTTTTTAATCATAGACCTGAGACAGGGACAAGGGGGCATCCTCTACGTCTGGAGGAAAGAAGGTTTAAGCATAATAACAGACGCGGATTCTTTACTGTAAGAGCAGTGAGACTATGGAACTCTCTGCCGTATGATGTTGTAATGAGTGATTCATTACTTAAATTTAAGAGGGGACTGGATGCCTTTCTTGAAAAGTATAATGTTACAGGGTATATATACTAGATTCCTTGATAGGGCGTTGATCCAGGGAACTAGTCTGACTGCCGTATGCGGAGTCGGGAAGGAATTTTTTTCCCTAGTGTGGAGCTTACTCTTTGCCACATGGGTTTTGTTTGCCTTCCCCTGGATCAACATGTTAGGGCATGTTAGGTTAGGCTATGGGTTGAACTAGATGGACTTAAAGTCTTCCTTCAACCTTAATAACTATGTAACTATTTAGGGGGTTAAATTGCCGGGAGCGGTTTGTTGGAAAAGATTCAGTATAACTTGTATTTTATTCATTGAAATCCTTGGTATTTGTATGGAAATGAGTCTAGTGGGTGGTTCTACTAGTGATTGACAGCTATTAGTGATGAGTGAGTGTACTCGTTGCTCGGGTTTTCCCAAGCACGCTCGGATGATCTCCGAGTATTTATGACTGCTCAGAGATTTAGTTTTCCTTGCCTCAGCTGGATGATTTATGGCTGTTAGCCAGCATAAGTACATGTGGGGGGTTGCCTGGTTGCTAGGGAATCCCCACATGTAATCAAGCTGGCTAATAGCTGCAAATCATCTAGCTGCGGCAAGGAAAACTAAATCTCCTAACAGTCATAAATACTCGGAGACCACCCGAGCGTGCTCTGGAAAACCCAAGCAACGAGTACACTCGCTCATCACTAGCAGCTATATCTACATGCAAAGTCATATAGGGAAGACTGTCAATCACTATAAAGGACTGCCCACTGTCCTCATATACATCCAAACACCTGGAACTTCAATGAATAAAATGCAAGTTTTGCTGATACTTTTCCTACAAAAATGACTATCAATCTGAGCGGCTCCTCCTGCTCCATGACATCTGCAGATCAGATACCAGTTTCAACATGATAGGCTCCCTATAAGAATTCATGTTGTTATTGGTTCATATATAAAACATCTTACTATGGTAGTCTGTAAATAAGAAAAAACCGAATGTGATCCATTTATTAAACACAGGAATAATAAAATATGCATGACCTGCTTTCATTGAAATCAAACACCAGTCGATCACCCATATGCATTAAATAAATATAAATTTTATTAAAAACACCCACATCTCAGCATTATCAGGAATGATATAATAAACAGTTTTCAAATAGCCTGCGTTCATTACATTACAATACTTACAGTATTTATAGCCATCATTAGATTTTATACACATACCAACATTTTATGAAAAGAAAAAAAAAAAGAAACTTAAAAGATAAAAAAAAGCCTCTATAAAGTACACAGAGAAAATGCACACATGAAATCATTACTTTAGTGTCAAATTGCATGGATTCCTATACACATTATCTATTAGCTTTAGAAGTGACGACACTACTGTGCACCTATTAAGATGAAAAGGTTCGTTCAAGTAAAGTTGACAACACTCAAAGCATTTTCAAGTATGGCTATAGTCAGCCTCGCAAACCCTATACTAGCGCTTTCACGTTTGCTTTCTATCGTGTCTGGATCTGTACACCAATTTGCCGATTATATTTTTTACAATACGCTGATCTTTTAAGCCAACCTTGTTTGTTTTTTTTCGCTTTTGTTTTTTTTGTCGATCGTCCTGCAAGCAGTTTGGCAAATGATGTGTGTTGGTGCTTTATAATTTTCATTTTTTTTTTTTACAAATAAAATAACAGTAATAAAAAGTCCCATGAATGATAACATAAGCATGTTCATCTCTTTATGGGGCACAGCACTCTTTCTATATAGCCTACTACAGACTAGGTACAAGTAAGAGTTTTATACCTCATTTGGAAACACCGTAATTTTACATGACAGCAAAACTGACTTATCTAAATTAAACAGAACACAATATTACAAAAAATAAAGTATTGAAGGTATTATAGTGTGCACAGGCACAATGTTCATACAAAATTAATGTACATATATACAGTACATGACTGGTTAAAAACACAGATTCCCCATTCTGTTTCGATGGGAACTAGACTTGACTTGATGGATATTGCACAGTATGACAACTTGTGAGAAGGGATTTGGACTATAAAGAATGATCACGGAAGCCCGATGAAGTATATAAGGTATTGATTTTGAAATTATGTACACTGACGTCGAAGGATGCTATTTGCTGAATTACATTCTACTAAGTCATTCCTCCAGTCTAAATTCAATGTTAGTCATCTAGATGAAGGGTAGAAAAGCTTTGATTACAATGTACCGGCTATCTACATGCCTATTTTTTCCCAAACCGTGTAAATATAAACTTTTTAAATCCTGGCTCCGTGACTGACTTCTCAGGGCTAGAGAAGAGCAGTGACCTTCACCCAGACTAAGCATTGACACTACCCTAAAGGAGAAACTTACACTTGCTGTCTCTAACTGGGATAGACTGCCATGTAGACTCATTAGTGAGTAGAAAGGACTGGGATCTACGATTTAATTAAATATTCAGATGCTTATAACACAATTTATATACAAAAGACATATCATTCTTCATTACTTTACTTCACTGCTGGCATGCTACCTCCATATAGGGCAGCATGTGAATCCTAATAAGTCCACTTTAAGGCCAAACAGATACAGGACCACTGTATACATAATTCTTTTCTAGATTCAAGTTGGTCATACCGTTTAGATAGCTGGTTAGCTGAACACTTATTTAGACAACAGCTATTTTTCTTGACCTGTGGATACACATGCACACAAAGGATCGAGTGTATTGAAATCCAAAATTCCCAATCCTTCCTTCCCCTGTTATCTGCCGTTGGAGGAGAGTTGGGACAACTCCCGTTCTTGTTAGTTGGTTGGCTGGTTTGACCAAGATTCATCCAATGGTTATGACAGCCCTTACATATTACAAGGACTCAGCACACCTTATCTTTCATTCATAAATGATGAGTTCTCAAGTGCTACATTACGGCACACTGGTTAAAACCAAGTCAATGACAGTTAACAATGGAATTAACCAGTAATGCAATTTGGTGCATGAGCCATAAGAGCTGCCAAACCTTTGCCCTACAACCTGTCCCTTTCATTTATCTCAGTGCATTTAACTTTCACTAAAACATTCTAAACTTTACATATTTTACAGTTTGACAAAAGAAAAAAAATATCTTGCACATTTACAAAATTGGGTTCAGCTATATGTGTCAATACATATACACACACAATGAAAATTGGGATCAGAACAGCCTTGCACCTAAAAACAGAAAATGATAGGATGTATAGCGTACAAGAGCCTTACAGAGACATGATCGGTTGGCGTTAAAAGAATACAAGCTGAAATATCCCTGAATTTTTAGAACAAAAAGACTAAAGTTCAAGTTATACTTGTTACGTTATCAAGTACTTAGAAGAGTTTATGTTTCTTTGATTTATTGTCACTGGTGTTTGGGACACAATGATGGTATGCCATGCAACACATGTCGCCCTGTGCCCTACTGCCAAACTAGTGCTGAGGTAAATGACAAGTAGGACATGCTCTCAGACCTATTGTGTAGCTTTAGCTCACATTGTGAAAGTTGGTAACAGGGTGAATAGCACCATCTAAAATAGACTAAGATTCTTGATGTATCTCTAATCTGAAAGAAAAATATATACAGTACTAAAAGAAAAAACTAAAAAAATATACATTTATATTTTTTTTTCTATTTTCTATACAGGCCTTACTTGTTAGTTTATTTTTAATTTTCTTCTACAAATTTATCATCTAACCTAGTATACCAAGACAGCTGCCTTACATTGTGTAGCTACATTTCGAGGTGTAGCCCGGTTAGAAGTAACACTACGCATGTTAGCGCAACTGCTTCCCCAAGGAAAGCAGGCTTATAAGTGATCTGCAAGGCAATCGATTGAGATAAGAATGCATGTGCCAGTCAAATATAACATGGCATTTAATACCAAGAAAATAGTTTCCCACCTTTGCATGTGGAGTAGTTGAGCACCAAGATTTCTGAAAGATTTCCACTACTCTAAGCCAAGAAAAAAAGAATAGTTTATAGCTAAAGATTATATATATATACTGTATGTTCATGTATTCCATGCGACACTTTAATTCCAGGATTTTGCTGTTCACAGGGAGTAAAAGTACCTATTACCTGTTATCATTTTGCAGTTAAACCTAAATAAATACATTGGTAAAAATAATAAAAGGAAAATCTAGTAATAATTTGCCTGTGCAATACAAGGTGCGAATTCCGCATTCAGAGCAGATACTAGATGTTATGAAAATTCTCTGCAAACATACTAACGCCATAAATGACTCAAATGGGGTTGTCCAAAATTAGAAAGGTATGGTTACTTTCTTCCAAAACAAGCACCAAACATGACAACGGGTGGCTTGTAATATTGGCAGCTGAGCCCCATTCCCTACAAAGTAATTGAGCTGAAATATAGGACATCACCCATGGACAGGAGTTGTGCTGCTTCTGGAAAAATGCTTCTATGTTTTTCTAATTGTCGACAAGCCCTTTATATGTTGCGCCTTACCTGATAGGCGGGTCTAATGGGACAAATAAACTGTGCCTCTGCTTTTCCAAATTTTGAAACATTAAGAAAAAATACATATCTGTGAAAGTTACTGTCTTTAAAAGGCTGTTTCATTCTCCCCTTCGTAATTTCCAAAATTGGACACATAACCCAATTAAGGGGAAGAGGGAGACATTCAAAGGCAAATATTTTTTCTCTCTTGCCCTGCATTCCATCCTCAATTTTGGTATTTATTGCGAACCAGAGACTAGACCACCCAAATGCAAGTGCACATGGCGTCTAATACACTAATTTTAAGCTTTACACAACATTAATGGAGTTGCTTAGGACTAAGCAATTGATGACCTATCCATAATAAAAAAAAACCAAACCCCAAAACTGACCAGCACCTCCTATTAGAATACAACAAGTGCGGACATATAAAGCTGCTATGACTGCATTCTTAAAAACAGCTTTAGGCTGATGGGAGGAGGACTTGGATATGGAAGTGGTCAAAATGGAGGCGGTCATCAGCTCCACTAGTATTCTACAAAATAAAAGCCTAAGTATATTCGATGTATCAGCTCCTCTAGTATTCTACAAAATAAGAGCCTAAGTATATTCTATATATCAGTAATGCAGTATACATTTTGTATATTCAATGTTTGCATACATATTAGCACTAACAGAGTGCTGCTGTATTCTTTGTGTATTATGCAGTCATAAGCTTCCCTCTGTGCACACTTGCTTTATTCGGTTATGAGGTGTTGGTCACTTTTTGTTTTTTGTAGTCTAATAATAGTGGTTACTGCCTCCATATCTGACTGAGCACTCCTCCCATTAGCCTAAGGCTATTTTTAAATAATTCTGGATCCTACCTGCACTTAAAATGTATAGGCATTTAACCCGGTAGAGGCATGTTTCATAAATATTAGGTTTAGGTACCAAAGAAAGGTACGTCTTGTCGTGGCTGGTGGGCACACACGAGTTGGCAAACTTATGCTCTAAGTACCTTCCGTACAATATTATTATTCTATGTAATTAGTAGTTTAGATTTAAAATATTCATTGTTTGCATACATCTTAGTGTATACAGAGTGCTGCTGTATTCATTAGTCTATCCATAATATAGTCTAATAAAATGAGATCAGTGGGTGTTCATCATCCTCACACAAGATCTCCACAGATCACCCGAAATTTGCGTTGGCAGTTCCTGGGTATTATCAATGTTCAAGTGAACAGTAGATAAGGTATAGTACCTGGCAGTGGCCACTAAATGTACATGGCTACTAGGTTTCACCATGTATATTGCTTACATCAGAATTCAGCTTTTCAGTTGTGGAGTTGGGCGTCTTATTTTAAAGTCCAACTCCATGGATAGGTCATCACTTGTTTATTTCCAGACAACCTCTTTAACTTCTTATTTGCTTGCTTATTTCTCAGTTGAGGTAATTTACAAAAATGCAAACATGTGGCAGTCAAAACATATGTTTGTGATATCTAAAATATCTGCAAGTATAAATGTTTTTTCAAAAATTTTACAATGTTAAAATCATAAATATGCCAGCCCTTACATAAAAATTACAATAATCAAAAGTAATGATTGGACGTGAGTAAATATAATGAGCTCTAACTCCTCCTCCCCATTACTCTATATCACCAGGGAAGCAGGCATCTATAGAGATGATCGAATCATTTCAATGCTAATCAAATTAGAGTCCAATTTATAAAATTCACACATTGTGGTGAATTCGAACAATTTGTGATTCAGTTGTGAAAAATTGAAAAACAAAGAACTGCTAGCTTCCCCATAATGCCTTGCAGATATCACATTACATGGTATAGTGCAGCCAATCAGGAGGAACTATCATAGCCTGCATAAAAACCTAGGCAGGAAATGCAGCAGCCATTTTAGGGTGGTCCATAATAGTGAGAGAACATCAGAGCTCACTGCTCAGCAAGAGAAATTGGAAGAAAAAGCTCTAAAGCATTGTACAAATATTTCATACAGTAATGTGTTGTACAACTATAGCAGTGAAGGAGATAAGTGTAGAAGTTTGTGAATAATGCAGAGATTCAATTCACAGGCGGAGAAATAGGAAAGGTGCGAGCAGCAGTAATGACAGACTCGGTGAGATTGATAAGTAGCTGGCATCTGCCATGCTGTATTTAAATAAAAAAAAAATGTCTTCATTCATTTCTCAGAAAGCAGCAGCAAGACAACACTATAATTTTTACAGAACAAAAAAATCTTAAATCTGGCATCACAGGCATTGTACTTGCTAGGCACAAGCGACTTTACTGAGTTTTTGAAATTCTTGTGCCAATGTTTTTGTGATGGGGAATCATTTTTGTATCTAATAGAAAATTTCACAAAAATCAGACATTTAACTGCGAGTGTACACGACACATTAATATATTACCCTGTTGCAGGTATTGGCTTTATGGTTACTTACCTATATAGTATTTCTTATAAATTTTAGGAAAGGGGTTGAATTTTGTTAAAAAAAAAGTTGTTGTTTTTTTCATTTAACTGTGTATGTCTGGTTTTGCACACCTGTTTTAACCTCTTCATGACCCGGGATATTTTCGTTTTTGTTTTTCGCTCCCCTCCTTCCCAGAGCCATAACTTTTTAATTTTTCCGTCAATATGGCCATGTGAGGGCTTATTTTTTGCGGGACGAGTTGTACTTTTGAACGACATCATTGGTTTTAGCATGTCATGTACTAGAAAATGGGAAAAAAATTCCAAGTGCGGTGAAATTGCAAAAAAAGTGCAATCCCACACTTGCTTTTTGTTTGGCTTTTTTCCTAGGTTCACTAAATGCTAAAACTGACCTGCCATTATGACATTGACGTCAAAGCTCAGGTCAAACGCGCATCTGGCAGGTGCGGGCTGCCACGGGGCTCTCATGTTGGTTAGTATACCACTTTATCTCCTCTCTAGCACTTTTTTTTATATGATTTTGTCGGAATGATACCGTTTCTTTAAGCTTATTACTATAAGAATGTATTATGGTGTAGCTAGCACTTTGGTATACCTCAATCTTTTCTTGCACTTTTTGCACATGACACTTTGTCTGAATGATATCGCTTTTTTAAGCTTATCACTATCGGTATATACTATGGTGTAGCCAGCACTTTGTGATGCTTTAATCTTAATTCTTTGGAGATTAATTTGGGTACTTAACATTGGTACTATTTATTATTTAATATGCTCTTAATATTTACACACTTTTTTAAACTTGGATATTTACATGCTTTTATTTATTATTATTATTATTATTGAGGATTGTACTTATTGGTGTGGTATTATGTGTGGTATTATGAGCATCAGAGATACTTTTTGCACCCCGTGACATCCTGCTCATTTACTCCATCCTGCATTTGTTTCCCCTTATATTATGTTTATTATGTATTATGTTGTTTTTATGATTCAATAAATTATGAATTATTATATACATTGAAGTTGTGCATTATATTTATAGGTTTAATATATTTGAGTGGATGCACTGCATATACCTGTTTTGGTTTTCTGTGTAAATTTAGCGGCATTTAACTAGTTAATAGTGGCGGGTGAATCGCGATTTCACCCTCTGCTACTGCGGACACGTCAGCTGTTCAAAACAGCTAATATGTCCCGACTTTGATGCGGGCTTACCGCCGGAGCCCGCATCAAAGCAGGGGATCTAACCTCAGACATACTATCCCATCCGAGGTCAGAAAGGGGTTAATAGTCCAATTTGATAACTATATCAGCTACATCTATGTTGAGGCCTGCTGCCACATTTTGCTATCCTACTTGTACCTACCTACCTGTGTATCTAACATTGCTTGCTACCACCTTTTTTGTTAGGCATTGAATAATTGGGGTTTAAAAGAGTGCTAGAAGTTAATTATAGTATTGTACCATATATATAGTAAAATAATAGTTGCAATGAGAATGCATGGGGAAGTGAAAAAGAGAAAAAACACCACGGCTAAGAATTTGGAAACCACTAGCAGCAACAGAAGCACTGCCACTACTGGCTTGAGCTGCCCCGGCTTTAGTGCTACCAAATGCAGGCTACAAATGGTGACCTTTGCCTCCAGCGAGCGTATTAGTGAGGAGGAAACGGAGGGCTTTATAGACTATGAGCATATCACTCATCTCAATCACAGCAAGATGATGTCACATCTTAAAGGGAGTCAAATTTTGGGGAAAATTTTGATGAGCCTGGCGAATTCAAATTTCAAAAGATTCGATCATCTCGATCATGTCTGTGTTATTGTCCGACACATATCAAGATTTGCTATGAGCTATATGGTAAGGGTGTATGTGTGCATTGGGTTCTAAGTTGAAACAATATAAGTAGGCTTATATGTTTGCACAGCCACAAATTTTGCAATTAGTAAAAAACCAAAAATAAGTTCAGACCTAGGAATACACCTTATCTTTGTAGCTTTGAGACAAATGTACTACTGAGTCAGTACTATTGATGATAGCTTATTGTATTCATATGTAAACTGTGACATAAAATTCAACATTGCATAAATTAAAAATTAATCCGAATGAGAAACTTTGGTACAAAAAATTATAAAACTACCTATAAATAGTTTAAAACATGAAAAACTTGCTATATCCTAAAATGCACTGTTATATGAACATGTATTCAACCAAGTAAGTCAACGCTGTAAAATTCACTATGAAAAAGCCAGTTGTGATAAGATTATTGATACATGCATCCATTGTGTTCATATCTAAACTTCCAGATCAGTTGCACCAGGATTAATAAACTGTAATCTACATTAACCTTCACAATTAAGATATCAAATGGATTATGTGCTGTGACAAAACCAATTAATTATGCATAGCTAGCGGCTATGCCACCATGGTATGAAATCTAAACAGCTTCACGGAATCCAACATGATCTTGATTTCAATTAGAAATGATAAATGAAAGCCTAATTGATTTTTTGTGATTTCTTGGAAACATGATGTTATCAGCACTGATTTTGCACCTATTTTCTACAATTGTCTAGAAAAATTCATACAGTTAATATTTCATACATATCGTAGGTTTAAGCATGACAGCCCATTAGTTTCACTGGAACACAATAAATATATATTTACAAGGAATTTTTTTTAAATGACTGCTCATGTAACACTTTTACTGATGGTTTTAGTAGAAATAAAGGGGTTAGCTGGAAGAGTGCGAATAGAAATAAGAATGAGTACATGTATAATGCTGATCAAAAAATCAAAGCAAATAAATGTAGCTGGGATTACACTGTAGTTGACATTTCGGCCCCATGTACCACAGTCTGTTTGCATTTTAAAATATTTTTCATACATGTACAATTAAAGGGGTACTTCAGGGAGATAAAAAAAATGTTGTACTGCCCCTGCAACAATAAAATATATAGAGGAGATGCTGAGTGCACTTCTATTATCTTTGTAACACCACTAATTCCGTGTGATAGCAGCTGCTCTTCACTGCTCCCCCTCCTGTCTGGGACATTATGTCACACAGCAATGTGAAGCTCCCCGCTGTGAGTAACAGAAAGTCTGAGAAAAGGGGCATGTGCACACACTTTGTTCTCTACACAGAAACAGTTTATATCAGTTGACAGGCTGATAGTAGCTGCATGGAGCTGCGTGCACGATGATGTAATTTCTAAGATGGAGAGGTGAGCAATGAAGAGCAGCTCCTGTCTCGCCAGCCCTCTGATAATGTCTCCTTATTTGCATTCTGAGATGAGGTGTGGTGTGGGTGTGGCCTGTTCCCTGCTAGCAACCCCGCAGTGAAGAAGACAACATTTTTATCTCCCTGGTTTATACTCCTTTAATGCCAGAAATATTTGGACAGTGTCCGGGTCTTCTTGATTTGCGCTCTGCATGCCATTATGTTTTTATTTAGAATGAAACAACTGATATGCAGTTAGGGTACCGTCACACAGTACCATTTTAATCGCTACGACGGCACGATCCGTGACGTCGCAGCGATCGTATGATTATCGCTCCAGCGTCGTAGACTGCGGTCACACGTTGCAATCACGGCGCTGGAGCGATGCCGAAGTCCCCGGTAACCAGGGTAAACATCGGGTAACTAAGCGCAGGGCCGCGCTTAGTAACCCGATGTTTACTCTGGTTACCAGCGTAAACGTAAAAAAAACAAACAGTACATACTTACATTCCGGTGTCTGTCCCCCGGCGTTCTGCTTCTCTCCACTGTGTAAGCGCCATAGCCGGAAAGCACAGCGGTGACGTCAGACGTCACCGCTGTGCTCGCTTTCCGGCTGGCAGACGCTCACACAGTGGAGAGAAGCTGAGACGCCGGGGACAGACACCGGAATGTAAGTATGTACTGTTTGTTTTTTTTACGTTTACGCTGGTAACCAGGGTAAACATCGGGTTACTAAGCGCGGCCCTGCGCTTAGTTACCCGATGTTTACCCTGGTTACAAGCGAACACATCGCTGGATCGCTGTCACACACAACGATCCAGCGATGTCAGCGGGTGATCAAGCGACGAAAGAAAGTTCCATACGATCTGCTACGACGTACGATTCTCAGCAGGATCCCTGATCGCTGCTGCGTGTCAGACACGGCGATATCGTAACGATATCGCTAGAACGTCACGAATCGTACCGTCGTAGCGATCAAAATGGTACTGTGTGACAGTACCCTTAGAGTGTAGTCTTTCAGGTTTCAGTAAATGGGTTGAATAAAAATGTTCTGTGAAACGTTCAAGAATTGCAACAAGTTTTCTACAAAGCCTCATCAATTCAGAGGCTCTAAAGTAATTGGACAAATTAATTTTATCATAAATAAAATGTTAATTTTTAACACTTTGTAGAGAATCCTTTGCAGGCAATGACTGTCTGAAGTCTGGAAGCCATGGACGTCAACAAACGCTGGGTTCCTCCTTTCTAATGCTTTGCCAGACCTTTATCACAGCTAACTTCAGTTGTTGCTTGTTTGTGCCTTAAGGTTTGTCTTAAGCATGTAACATGGATGATCAGGTATGTACTGGGGCTGAAATTCAGCCCCGGCATTTGACATCACATAGGCCCATGCTGTCCTCGTCCCCAAGCTCTAGATGGGATAAATTACTAATATTCCCCTGGGTGGAGGAAAGCAAGATTTACTACAGACCGATATTTCTCATGATACCTGTGGCCTACTGGGGTAAGTGACGGAGTCAGTGACTTTGTGCTCTGTCACAACTCTTAACAGTATGGGTGTTTTGAGAACATCGATACTGTTAACAATGTAGCAGACAAGGCGGTCCACAACCAGACAGTCCCTTCTGGTTGAGATTCATAGGGTTGGGATCTGGTGATTGACTCTGTCATTGCAGAATATTCCGATTCTTTGCCATAAAAAAACAACTGGGTTGCTTTTGTAGTATGTTTTTGGTCATTGTCCATCTGTACTGTGAAGCACCGTCCAATCAATCTTGCTGCATTTGGTTGAATCTGAGCAGAGACTATAACTATGTATACTTCAGAATTCATCTGGCTGCTTCTGCCTTCAATCACATCATCAATAAAACCCAGTGCCATTGGAAGCTATGCATGGCCTTGCCATCACACTGCCTCCATCATGGTTTATAGAGGATTTGGTGTGCTTTGCATCATGAGCTGTTCTAAGCTTGCTCCATACTTTTTTCTTCCCATCATTCTAATAATGCTTTATCTTAGCTCAGTCTGTCCAAAAAATGCTTTTCCAGAACTGGGCTGATTTTTTTAGATTTTTTTTGCAAAATCTAATCTGAACTTTATATTTTTAAGGCTGATTAATGGTTTGCTCCTCTGTATTTGCTCTCATGAAGTCTTCTCTTTATGATAAACTTAGAGACTGAAACCCCTAGTTCCCAGAGAGTGTTCTTCACTTGGGTGGATGTTGTGAAGAGTTTTTCTTCATCTTGGAAAGGATTCTGCGATTATCCACCACTGTTGTCTTCTGTGGACGTCCGTGCTTTTTTGAGTTTCCGTCCTCACCAATGCGCTCCTTTTTTTGCAGAATGTACCAAACTATTGATTTGGCCGCTGGTGACATTTCTCTTTAACAGATTTCTTCTTTTTTTCAGCCTAATGTTGGTTTATTTCTTTTCCATTAAGAGCTCATTTGACCTCATGTTGTGGGTTCACAGCTTCCAAATGCAAAAGCCACATCTGGAATCAGCTCTAGACCATTTACCTGCTTAATTGAGGATTGATTAACAAGGCAGTAACCATACAGCCTATTAAAGAGCTTTAGAGATAATAGTCCAATTACTTTAAGCCAACATTGATTATATAACTGTATTTTGAATATGTTTTGGTATGCAGCTAAATGCAAAAACTTGTGCTACTGTCCAAATATTTCTGAACCTAACTCAAAATTACAAAGTTTGTGCATGTGTGTTAACATGATATTGTACAGTACTGGTGGCTGTTTCTAGGGATCTAATAACTTGTGTACATAATTATAGATTGGTATATACGTTTTTCTTTATTATTGATGTTTCTTAATTAATAGCTACTAGAACTTTGACTGCCCCATTAAAGGGAATCTGTTAGCAGGTTTTAGCTATGTGATCGGAAGATAGCATGAGGTAGACTCTGAAACCCAAAATTCAAGGTATTTCACTTGTCAAAGTGCTTGTAATTTACTAACTGTGAAGGATTTATCATTAAGAGATTTAGGGTATGTGCACACGTTCAGGATTTCTTGCAGAAATTTCCAGAAGAAAACCGGAAATTTTCTGCAAGAAATCCGCATTTTTTTTTTTGCGTTTTTTTTCCGTTTTTTTCGCGTTTTTTTAGCATTCTGCAAGCGTAATTAGCTTGCAGAATGCTAAAGTTTTCCAAGCGATCTGTAGCATCGCTTGGAAAACTGACTGACAAGTTGGTCACACTTGTCAAACATAGCGTTTGACAAGTGTGACCAACTTTTTACTATAGATGCAGCTTATGCAGCATCTATAGTAAAAGATAGAATGTTTAAAAATAATAAAAAAAATAAAAAAATGCTTATACTCACCCAGACATCTCATCAGCGGCATCCGTTCGTCTTCCTATAGCTGGTGTGTGCGCGCAGGACCTTCCGTGACGTCACGGTCACGTGAGCGGTCACATGACCGCTCACGACCAATCACAGGACAGTGACGTCATCGGCGAGGTCCTTCGCCGCACATCAGCTACAGGAACCGAACGGCAGCGTGCAGTGGAGGCGGGAACACTGCGCGGGACATCGAGGGTGAGTATATGACTATTTTTTATTTTATTTCTTATTTTTTGACCACTTATATGGTGCCCAGTGCGTGGAGGAGAGTCTCCTCTCCTCCACCCTGGGTACCAACCGCACATAATCTGCTTACTTCCCGCATGGTGTGCAGAGCCCCGTGCGGGAAGTAAGCAGATCAATGGACCCCTAGGTGTGCGGAATCCCTGCAATTCCGCATTTTTAATGAACATGTTGCTTTTTTTTCCGCTATGCGATTTTTTAGCGGAAAAAATCGCAACATTTGCACAAAAAATGCGGAATACCTTGTAAATAATAGGAGGCATAGGTTAGCGTTTTTATCACGTTTTTATAGCGAAAAAACGCGAAAAAAACGCTAAAAATCCTGAACGTGTGCACATGGCCTAACATTGCTGGACATTAACATCGCCCCCTCCTGTGATAAGCACCTCACTGTCTATGTACTTTGTACACTTAAAGCCTGGTGTGGTCAGAGTGAGCTTTTGCAGCTAAACTAAGTTATACATAATTGGATTCATCTTTATTCTGCCTATATTATGCTGCTCTCAGATGAGTTAGCAAAAAATTGCTGACAGATTCCCTTTACTACAAAAAAGCATGGCCCACATTCATCAGTGTATTTGTATCCAATAATTTGGCACATATTTATCCAAAATATTGATTTAAAGAGTAACTATTAACAAAACTTATTTTCTTACTTTTTTCATCCTTTAGGTATTCTAAAGTTATGACATTTTGTAATGTACTTAATTACCTTATTTTGCTTCCCTTTGTCACATATACTGTGCTGCAGTGTTGTTTCAATAGCCAGTTTATGCTCCTATAGAAGCTACTTTCAACTGATGTTCAGCAATATCCGTACAGTATATTCAAACAGTCTGTGTGTGAAGAAATTCTCTTTTCGGAGAACCAAGGTTTGGAGCCAAGGTGCTTAGACAGGAAAAGTCCAGTACACAGATATTTCCGAGCAGCAGTTAAAAGGGATTTCTAAAGGAGCATAAACTGAACCCTTTAACTGTACTGCAGAATAGTGTTTACGAGAGAAGGAAGCAAAATAAGTTAATGAAGAATATTACAAAAATGTATTAACTTTGCAATGCCTGGAGAATGAATAAAAAAGTTTTGTTTTCTTGTAACCTTTTACCACTTTCTACAGGTATTACATGCTCATCACTTTGTAAAACCGAATTGAAAAGCATGAGTGGCTTACTGCTTTGCTAGGATTTACACTTTAAGGATTAAATTTAAGATTAAAGGATTTCCGATAAGTGACTTTTTAATAATGTCACAAAAAATTGTTCAAATCATCAAAAAGGCCATTGCATATAAACAGTGACATCACTAGAGACAGTGTGAAAGTTGATGTATGTTGTGACAGATTAGTGCAGAATGGAATTTATTGTTATTAATGTGTCATAACATACAATATGTCAATAAGGTTGTCACGTTTTAATCCATAAACTGGCTGAAATGACACTACTCTTGATAAATGTAGATCTGTATATTTGTAGAAGTAAGTGCTATAGAAAAAGTAATTAACTTGGAAATAGGAATTGTGCATTATAGGATAATATTTAAAAAAAGTAGTACATGGTTCAGTAACTTAAAATGATAAATAAATCTACACCGCAAATGTTAGCATACGACTTGATATAAAACTTGTACTTGTCCTGTGCTCATCATATCACATGGATTCCATCTACATATCCACTGTTCTGCATGGTCCTTTTTACTGTACAGTAGTAAGTAATTTATGGATCAGATCAACTATAAGTTAATGTAGAAAATGCGAGATGGAGAATCCAAAGGTGGAGTTTAGTGATGAGTGAGTGTACTCGTTCCTCGGGTTTTGCCGAGCATGCTCGGGTGGTCTCCGAGTATTTGTGACTGCTCGGAGATTTAGTTTTTGTTGGCGCAGCTGCATGATTTACAGCTGCTAGCCAGGCTGAGTACAAGTGGGGGTTGCCTGGTTGCTAGGGAATCCCCACATGTAATCAAGCTGTCTAGCAGCTGTAAATCATGCAGCTGCGGCAAGGAAAACAAAATCTCTGAGCAGTCACAAATACTCGGAGACCACCTGAGCAACGAGTATACTCGCTCCTCACTAGTAGAGTTGAATTAATTGCATGGTACAAAGGAATTTACTTTTAAAAACATTAAAGGGCTGTCCACTTAAAGGGAAATTGGCCCCAAGCTGTGTACTCACCCTCTCTGGGTATAGTGCTAGCTCTCTGCCGTTTTTCCGCTCCCGGTGTTTTGCCTACAGTGGTGACTTGACGTCAACCGTTTGCATCACTGCTCTAGCCAATCACTGGGTCCAGCGGCTCGAGGACTGAGCACAGCATCACGCACTGTCAGACTCATTGTACGAGCACTGAGCTAAGAGACTGGCTAGGTCAGTAACGTGTGCTGTTGACGTGATGTCACTGCTGTATGTAAAACACTGGGACCGGAGCAGTGGTGGGGAGCCAGCGCTGGACCTAGGGATACTAAGCACCTGGTGAGTATGCTAATTTATGCATATTACACAATTTGGGGTCCACTGTAACATTGAGAGATTCAGTTTCTGATAAACATGATGAACAAATGAAAAAAAATAGAACTTTGAAGGATTAATAAAGTTTCTTTAATGCAAAGCTTAGGCCATATATCTAAGAGATATTTATGGAAAGGAACACAGTTCTTGCAGCCATGATGGTTTATAGGATAATTTGAAGCCTATACATTGGTTCGATACCCATATATCACCATCATATTTCAACATGCAAAGATGCTTTTTTTTTGCTGCATTTTTCTCTGCAGTCGTCCGCACCAAAATACTTAATAGCAATCTGCTCTGATTGCATTGCATTTTTTATGCATTTTGGTCTAGAGTTGAAGCAGCATTTTTCTATGTATTTTTTAATGCAGAAATTCTGATATTCTGCAGTTAAAAAGCACAACTACTTTTTTTTATCTGTGTTTATTTCAGGCTTTCCAAATAAGCCTATAGGAAAAAAACACACAAAAAATGCACTATGGGCATGAATTTTCATGACATTTCTTTGACTTAGCTTCAACTGTTAAATTTCATACATAATTATCATCACTGTTCAAAATTCATTTTATGAATTATTATTCATTTATGAACAAGGTCCTTAAAAACGACTCATACTAGAAAATCATATTGATCGTGTATTTTTTAAAAGATTTATCCAATACTTTTTTTTTTAACTATGGACCTAAAAACTAACAGGCACGTGCCTGCCTGTTTTTCCCGCTGCTGGCACAGAACGATCATTGACCGCTCCTGCTGGTGATTCAGCTGCTCAACGTCAACATAGCAGCTCTTCCGGGCTTGTCGGTTGACGAGGCGTGACTGCCGACATCATGCTGATTGACAGCCTTGAATCATGATCTGCCAACAGAGCGTAGCTGAAGAGAAGCCACTGGTCTGTCGATGTGCAAACCGCTGAATCGCCAATAGGATTCGGCAGAGATCGGCGACAGGCAGGTAGCTAGTAAGTACCTACCTATTAGTTTTATTACCGTAATAAAAAATGTCTTGGATAAACATTTTAAGAGTTATGTATTTGACCTAGGTTAACATCAAAGAATACTTTAAATTGGCTGTCCGGTCAGAAGATATTGATGACCTCTTCGACAGGTCCGACAACTGACAAACCCACCAGTCCGCTGTTCTGCAGTACTGGCAGTATGCCGCTATACACAGAGTGGAGCTATACATTGCATCTCTATTCTACGTGCTTACATCTGCCCTCTGGCGGAGATTAAAACAGCTGATCAATGTGGGGTGCCGGCTCTTAGATCAGATCACCACGATCTTATAGATCAACAATACCTTCTGACCGTACAATTCCTTTACAGAGAAAAAAGTTGAAATAATTTAAGGAATCAATGATTTAAATGAAATGGTTATAAAAAAAACATAGTATATACAAATTAGGTATGCAATACAGGACATAGCAGGTAATATAGTAGGCTCTTTCACTTGTGATCACTAAATGCTATGAATTTAAGTTAGTCTTTAACAGAACTTATATAAAACAATTAGAATTTATTTAGAAGTGTACTTTTTCTCTTTTTTTAACTTATGTAATTCATTTATACTCATTAAATGGTATTAATCTTTCAAGGCATTAAGTATTCATAAAGACACACATGATAGCACCAATTTTTTTTAAATGTCCAAATATTTTCAGTGTTTTTTTTTTTTAATCTATGATTTGTGTATCTACATTACTTCAGTACACTGGAGGTCATTATTAAGCTATTATAGCTAGGTTAAAAAGTTGCAATTCCAGTATCATTTAGCACATTAAGAAGTCAGCACCACAAGGTCATTGTAAGATTCCTGATGTTGTAATACTACAGCAAGTTTACCTCTGGCTCCTACCTAGGCATTTTTTTTTTTTATAAAAAAAAAAGTGGTCACAGATGTACAATGTTGTATGGTCAAAGATAGAAAATACAATTTTTCTTCATCCATTAAACCTATTTTTGATATCTGCCGACACCATTGCATAGGGTGATTGCATTCTTTGACTTATTCTGTGACCTATCAGTCAAAGAAGAGATATATGATGCTAAAAATACCTTTTCTTGGTTTTGCTGGTATTCTTTCCCATAGATCACATTTATGATTAGTCAAATACTGTCCCTTCTCAGCCACAGCACTCTACACAAGCAGATGAACAAACCTATCAGAAAATGGTGCACCAATCTGAAGTATGTGAGGTAACCCAACAGACTACATGTATCTGTTGTAAGGACCTGTAACCCGTGTTAAGGCGTATGGAGATGTGGTGACTTGTGTGTCTGTGGTCATTGACATTGTCCTCTGGGTGAGTGATTTGATGAAACGTAGGTAAGTTGGTTCAGCAGGCTCATGGGTTGGTTCTACAGGTTCTCGTTTAGCCTTTTTATTGTAAGATTTTGGAGCAACATAATCTGGACCATACCTTTCACAATCCTCTTCTTTTTCCCTAGCTTTGCCTGCCATCTTTGCTTCCCACAATGCCAAGCCATGCTTTGGCTCATTCATGCTTTTATGCTGATAAAACACAAGTGATATCCTAGTAGGGTGATTCCTATTCGGGTTTTTTAAAGGGGTTGTGGCGTGAAGCTCACGCTTTGCACATTCAATGAGGATTGAACCATGAGTTGGGGCTACTGCCACTCCTCCTATATCAGGATCTAGAAAACTTTGCTCACTGTCTGACCACACTTCTTGTGGGTCTTCGTGGACAGTTGCGGAGGCCTGTGATAGCTTTTCATGAACATTAGCACCATTAGCTCTACAGTGACCTCCCGTAGTAGTTCTGTCATGATTAAGACTTGGAAGCATTTCAGGTATTCCATTCATTACATTTGAGTGCATGTCACTGTTTTTACCATGAAGGTGCAGAGGTCCGGCTCTGCTGCCTGTAGATACATTGCTTTCATGAGCCCGAAAGGAGTGTGGAAGGGGGTAATCACCATTCTTACTTAGAGAATTGTAGTCCATATTACTAAGGTTAGGATTTGACTTTGAAGCAGCTTCCATCATGTGATTATCTCCTTGATGTAAAGCATAAGGGTTAAATGATTCCATAGGGTTAGAGTTTGGTTTGAGATTGCAGCCATTAAAATCCTCAACTTGGGTGCTTTGGTTTCCATAATTCATGTGTTTAGGACTATAGGCCTTACTATTAGCAAACCTCTGCTGGTACAATGACTGCACTGGAGGAATACTAAGATTAGCTGCTGGATCTTGGTTTTTAAACCTGTAAAACATATGTTGTTGAGGTGGAGGGTAATGACTGAGATATGGAGAACAATTGTCCATTGGGACATTTCCATTACATGGATATGGGGGACATGGACTACCTTGATTTAAGGATCCTTGGTAAGGGTTCATTGGAGTGGAGGCACAGGAAACTGCTGAGTTTGGAGGTGTATGAAAAAGATCCATATGATTAGAGCCGGTAAAGTTGGAGGAGGCATTCTGATAAGGGTCGGCCAGGTTAGGAATTCTTGCATAATGATTATTTGGATCTGCTGTAGGAAATGAATTCATGGGGTTCGTGTGACTAGGGTTTGGAATAGAGCCCTGTTGCATGGCTGGTCCTGAAATTCTTAAAAGTTCTGCAATTAAGAAAAAGTAAAATTACGCATTCACTTCGCAAAACTAATTAGATTTTCGATATACATTTTCATATACTATATGAACAGTTTTAAGGACTGTGTATAAGTTTGCAGAAATTAGTTAACGCAAAAGCCAATCACCAGAGTGGTTCAAAATTATTTTTACATGGCTAATAATAGTTAGTACAAATTCCCAGACAATGTGCTCAGGTTTTACACTGATAATTCTGAAATAATTGACCAGAGCTGCCCACATAACAAAAGAAACACTGGACGCTCAAAATCACTTATGGAACTGTATTTTTTGCTTGTGTTTATAGGCTGAATGAGAAGTGCCTAAAATGGATCAATTGCCATCATTTAGTTCTTTAGTTTCTCAGTTCTATACTTATGTATCTGGTGGCAGAATAGTATAGAGGAGATGCACAGAGACACATAGATTAACATACTTTGGTCCTGATTGACAGTCTTCCCTGATTTAGGATGCATACAGAGAAACATGTCACTCTTTTTTTGGCTAGGTGAAATAAGACTCACAAACTCACTGAGTTTCACAAATATAATTAATTTTGTTCTAATGGCTAAGCAACGAGTATTGCATCCCAGAGTGCCACCATTATTGGCTTCCGAAAGAGAGCAAATATATTTCCTTACCTGCAAGCTGTTTTTCGTGGTTAGTCAATTCAGAATTTGCATTTTGCGCACTCTTGTAACGAGAAGATTTCTCTTTTTCACCTTTGCTTGGGCCATTTTCTGAGTTTGCTGACTGTCTTTCTGCTGCAGCTTTCTTGGCTTCCATTTTCTTTTGCCGACAGGTTTTCACGGGCTCTGCCAGCATTCTCACTTGCCTGCGGAAAGAACTCAGAACCTGGATAGCACCTGTTCTTTTCTTCTCTTCCTGTGCTTCTGTGCTGCCAAATTCATCCACATGAGAGACTTTATAGAGAGGTAAAACGTGCAGCTGCTCATCCTGGGGACGTTTCCCAATTTCACGATTGTCTTCTCTGGTTAAAGTGCAAACCTGAAGGATAGTGGGAACACAATATTACTGAGCTTGTTGGGCTGATATGGTACAACAATTATGTGCATGAACATGAAGGTATCCAGCTCAGGAAATAAAATCAAAAGTCTTTATTTGGACAAATTTAAAAAGTAACTGCTTGACAAACCAGTGCATACTGGAGGAAGGAATGTCTTGAATAACTGTACGCGTTTCGAACATGTACAGTGCTCTTAGTCCTCAGTTTCAAACTGAAACTGAGGACTAAGAGCACTATACGTGTTCGAAACGTTATTCAAGACATTCCTTCCTCCAGTATGCACTGGTTTGTCAAGCAGCTTACATTTTAAATTTGTCCAAATAAAGACTTTTGATTTTATTTCCTGAGCTGGATACCTTTATTTTCATGCACAAGTACCTGGCGTCAAGCAGAGACGTTTCCGTGCTCAGGTCAAATTTCTCATGGGCTGTGAGAATACCATCACAAGGGTGAGCTGAATCATTTTCTTTTTTCTGTACAACAATTATGTGCAGAGTAATTTTCATTGGTATTTGTATTGCTCCAAAGTCTTGGAAATAAAATATAGATGTAGAGTGAATATGTAGAAGAAAACGGGGCATATATACGATCAATATAGCCTCAATTATTGTGCTAGGTCTTGCCGCTTGTGACTGTTCTCACATCTTCCACACCCCTTTGCTTGCTAACAATGCCAATACTTTGGTGCCTTGGTTATATTTCTTTGTGGATCTTTTGTAACAGATGGGAAGTTGTCCTAATGGACCATAGAGTTAGTGGCATGGTGAATAGGAGGACAATTAATGTCAAATAACTTGTGATTTTCACTACCCAACACCAAGGAGAATGGGACCACCAGAGCTGTGCCAATATTTTTAGTAAAACGGAATGACATTTTTTGTAGAATGTCTGAGGCTGGTTTCGCACTTGCGTTTTTTGCCGCTGCGTTTTAGCGCTAAAAAACGCATGCGTTTTTTTTCTATACTTATACTAGAAAAACACAAGAAAACACAAAAAAAACAAGAAAACACTAACCCTAACCCGAACCCTTGGGTTACTAGGGACCCTAACTCTAACCCTAACCCTAAGGTTAGGATCCCTAGTAACCCTAGGGATCCTAACCCTAACCCTGGGGATCCTAACCCTAACCCTTAGGGTTAGGGTTAGGATCCTAACCCTTAGGGTTAGGGTTAGGGTTAGGATCCCTAGGGTTAGGGTTAGGGTTAGGGGTAGGGTTAGGATCCCAAGGGTTATGGTTAGGGTTAGGGTTAGGGGTAGGGTTAGGGGTAGGGTTAGGGGTAGGGTTTGGATCCCTAGGGTTAGGGTTAGGGTTTGGATCCCTTTATCACCTTGATGGTGGGGGGTGGCTTATCAGTGACCTGGTGACCAGGACATTCTTCTAATAAAAAGCTACCCCTAACCCTAACCCTAGGGATCCTAACCCTAACCCTAACCCTAGCTAATTCTATTAATAGTGGGTTTTCTAGTTGATTTTGATGATTGGCAGCTGTCACACACTTCTCAGCATGCGTTTCAAAAACGCAAACGCAGGAAAAAACGCATGTAAACGCGTCAAAACGCCGCATTTTTTTTTTCTGCATGCAAAAACGCATGCATCTAAAAAACGCAGCGTTTGCATGCGTTTACATGCGTTTTTTCACCACCTGCGTTTTTTTTTAAAACGCTGCAGATCAAAACGCAAGTGTGAAACCAGCCTAAGCATCATTAAATTTATGAACACATTTGTGTATTGGCTTTTCTGGATATACTGGACTATCAAGTACCTATTAGACTGAAGGCCTCTCTATGAAACTATCAAACATATAACCTTCATTTATAATGTTCCATAATTAATCCAAAGATGTAAATCTGAATTACCAGTGTGCTGCCATTTTGCATATTGTGCAAATCTCTGTGGGAATGAGCGCAAAAGTCCAAGCAAGCTGTTACTCCTGAGAAAGGGCGACCTTCTTTCTTGCCAAGACGGCAATCTGGGGCTCTGTGCTCATGCTCAACCTACAAGGCAATGACAGAGAGAGGATGGGCTATTAGGCTGACAATGTTTTTCTAAGCGAGAGAAAATTTTGAAAATTCTTTTTGTTGTTTGTACCCAAATATTTGTTTTTGTTAAATCTGTAAAAAAATATATAGGAAAAAGTATTTTAGTTATAATAAAATATTATATATTAAATTCACCCATAACAGAATATTAAATACCTGGTTAGTATAGGCATCTGGTGCAAGCTTCCTGTAGATTGGAGCCATCAACGTCGACAAGTACTGAAGACTGTCTTCCAATTTCTCTTCCTATATTAAATAACATATAACAATAAATGAATCCCATCTTTTCAGAATTATATTGCATTTGCAGCTTAGAAAAAAAAGTTAATAATTTTTAATTTAAACTTATATTCCATAAATACACGAATTAAAATACCATTCCAAGCCAAAAAATAGTAAAATAAAAAAAGGGACTAACCCCTTCAGTCAATTATTTATTGATGGATTATCCTAAGAATAGACCATCAATAGAAAATCCTGGAAAATTACCAAGCATACAGTGGGTACGGAAAGTTTTCAGAGCCCTTTAAATTTTTCACTCTTTGTTTCATTGCAGCCATTTGGTCAATTCAAAAAAGTTCATTTTTTTCTCATTAATGAACACTCTGCACCCCAGCTTTACTGAAAAAAGCAGAATTGTAGATTTTTTTGCAAATTTAATAAAAAAGAAAAAGTGAACTATCACATGGTCATAAGTATTCAGACTAGTGTTGAGCATTCCGATACCGCAAGTATCGGGTATCGGCCGATACTTGCGGGTATCGGAATTCCGATACCGAGATCCGATACTTTTGTGGTATCGGGTATCGGTATCGAAACAACATTAATGTGTAAAATAAAGAATTAAAATAAAAAATATTGCTATACTCACCTCTCCGACGCAGCCTGGACCTCACCGAGGGAACCAGCAGCGTTGTTTGCTTAAAATGCGCGCTTTTACTTCCTTCCGTGACGTCACGGCTTGTGATTGGTCGCGTGCCGCCCATGTGGCCGCGACGCGACCAATCACAGCAAGCCGTGACGTAATTTTCAGGTCCTCAATGCCTAATTCTAGGCATTCATGATTTTAAAATTACGTTCCGGCTTGTGATTGGTCGCGTCGCGGTCACATGGGCGACGCGACCAATCACAAGCCGTGACGTCACGGGAGGCAGGAGATGCGCGCATTTTTAAAATTACGTCACGGCTTGTGATTGGTTGCGTGCCGCCCATGTGACCGCGACGCGACCAATCACAGCAAGCCGTGACGTAATTTTAGGTCCTGATGCCTATTTCTGCATTCAGGACCTGAAATTACGTCACGGCTTGCTGTGATTGGTCGCATCGCGGTCACATGGGCGGCACGCAACCAATCACAAGCCGTGACGTAATTTTAAAAATGCGCGCATCTCCTGCCTCCCGTGACGTCACGGCTTGTGATTGGTCGCGTCGCCCATGTGACCGCGACGCGACCAATCACAAGCCGGAACGTAATTTTAAAATCATGAATGCCTAGAATTAGGCATTGAGGACCTGAAAATTACGTCACGGCTTGCTGTGATTGGTCGCGTCGCGGCCACATGGGCGGCACACGACCAATCACAAGCCGTGACGTCACGGAAGGAAGTAAAAGCGGGCATTTTAAGCAAACAACGCTGCTGGTTCCCTCGGTGAGGTCCAGGCTGCGTCGGAGAGGTGAGTATAGCAATATTTTTTATTTTAATTCTTTATTTTACACATTAATGTGGATCCCAGGGCCTGAAGGAGAGTTTCCTCTCCTTTAGACCCTGGGAACCATCAGGGATACCGTCCGATACTTGAGTCCCATTGACTTGTATTGGTATCGGGTATCGGTATCGGATTAGATCCGATACTTTGCCGATATCGGCCGATACTTTCCGATACCGATACTTTCAAGTATCGGACGGTATCGCTCAACACTAATTCAGACCCTTTGCTCAGACACTCATATTTAAGTCACATCACATGCTGTCCAGTTCCTTGTGATCCTCCTTGAGATGGTTCTACTCCTTCATTGGAGTCCAGCTGTGTTTAATTAAACTCATAGGACTTGATATGGAAAGGCACACACCTGTCAATATAAGACCTCACAGCTCACAGTGCATGTCAGACCAAATGAGACTCATGAGGTCAAATTAACTAGCCAAGGAGCTCAGAGACAGAATTGTGGCTAGGCCCTCGACCCATCCTGTACAAATAACTACAGACCAATCTCCAATCTCCCCTTCATCTCTAAACTCTTGGAGCCCCTGGTCTACTCCCGCCTTTCCCGTTACCTCTCTACTCACTCCTTCCTAGACCCTTCACAGTCCGGTTTCCGCCCCCTACATTCGACAGAATCTGCAGTCATCCAAGTGACCAATGACCTTCTGACAGCAAAATGCAATGGTGACCATTCTCTGCTCATTCTTCTCGGCCTTTCTTCAGCTTTCGACACTGTTGACCACCCTCTCCTACTCTCTAGGCTCCAGTCACTAGGCATTAAGGACACTGCTCTCTCCTGGTTTTCTTCCTGCCTTTCTGACCGCTCTTTCAGTGTTTTGTTTGCTGGCTCCACTTCATCTCCTCTTCCTCTCGCTGTTGGGGTACCTCAGGGCTCAGTCCTTGGCCCCTTCTCTTCTCTCTCTACACGGCCCCAATTGGACAGACCATGAGCAGATTTGGCTTTCAGTACCATCTTTATGCCGATGACACACAACTATACACATCATCCCCTGACCTTACCCCCGCTGTACTACAGACAGCCAGTGACTGTCTGTCCCCAGTCTCCAACATCATGTCCGCACTCTATCTGAAGCTCATCCTCTCCAAAACTGAACTTCTTCTGCTCCCGCCATCTACTAACCTTCCTAAATCTGACATTTCCAACTCTGTGGGTGGCACCATAATAACACCCCAGCAGCAGGTGCGCTGTCTGGGTGTTATATTTGACTCCAATCTCTCCTTCACCTCCCATATACAATCTCTTGCCTGCTCTTGCCACTTACACCTAAAGAACATCTCTAGAATCCGCCCTTTTCTCACCATGGAAACAAAAAAAACCCTCACTGTCGCCCTGATCCACTCCCGCCTGGACTACTGCAATTCTCTATTAATTGGCCTCCCCTCACTCGACTTTCCCCTCTCCAGTCTAACCTTAATGCAGCAGCCAGGGTTGTCTGTTGTGAATTCTGCTCTTGGGCTCCCTCCGGTGGTTATAAGTGGTAGCGCTGTTGTCTTTGGATCGCTGCATTCATCAGGTGTGTCCACTTATTGCAAGTCTGACTGGGCTATTTAGTCTTGCTTGACCCTTTAGTCAGTGCCAGTTGTCCATTGTTCCTGGAGGATTCACATCCCTGCCTGGTCTCTCTTGCTTTGCTGTTCATTTCAACAAAGATAAGTTCTGGCTTTGTTTTTTGCAGTCCACATGCTGTGGGCCTTATTGTTCAGTTCTTTTCCATGTTTTGTCTTGTCCAGCTTGGTCTGCATAAGGATTTGTTCAGCCAAGCTGGTATCTCTGGAGATGCAGATATACCCTCCATGTCTTTAGTTAGATGTGGAGATTTTGTATTTTCTGTGGTGGATATTTTTTAGTGTTTTAATACTGACCGCATAGTACTCTGTCCTATCCTTTCTATTTAGCTAGAGTGGCCTCCTTTGCTAAATCCTGATTTCAGTCTGCGTATGTTATTTCCCTCTCCTCTCACAGTCAATATTTGTGAGGGGCTGTCTATCCTTTGGGAATTTTCTCTGAGGCAAGATAGTTTTCCCTTTTCTATCTCTAGGGGTATTTAGTCCTCCGGCTGTGTCGAGATGTCTAGGGAGTGTTAGGTACATTCCACAGCTACTTCTAGTTGCGGTGTTAAGTTCAGGGTCTGCGGTCAGTACAGGTACCACCTTCTCCAGAGTACGTCTCATGCTGCTCCTAGGCCACCAGATCATAACAGTACAACTGGCCAACAATGAGTTAATCGCATCTCAGAAGAAGGGAAGGAAAGTGCTGAGCCATTTTTTTTTCTGTAGTCTGTTGTGTCTTTTCTTCCCTCCTTACCTCTGGGTGGCTCAGGAGTTTGGCGCTGGCATGGATGTTCAGGGATTGGCTTCTCGTGTGGATCAACTTGCTGCTAGAGTACAGGGTATTTCCGATTATATCGTTCAGACTCCGGTTTTAGAGCCTAGAATTCCAACTCCTGATTTGTTTTTTGGGGACAGGTCCAAATTTTTGAGCTTTAAAAATAACTGTAAACTGTTTTTTGCTCTGAAACCCCGTTCCTCTGGTGATCCCATTCAGCAGGTTAAAATAGTCATCTCTCTGCTGCGTGGTGACCCTCAGGATTGGGCATTTTCCCTGTAATCTGGGAATCCGGCCTTGTTTAATGTAGACACCTTTTTCCAGGCGCTAGGGTTATTGTATGATGAACCTAATTCAGTGGATCATGCTGAGAAGACCTTGTTGGCCCTGTGTCAGGGTCAAGAAGCGGCAGAATTATATTGCCAGAAATTTAGAAAATGGTCTGTGCTGACTAAATGGAATGAGGATGCCTTGGCGGCAATTTTCAGAAAGGGTCTTTCTGAATCCGTTAAAGATGTTATGGTGGGGTTCCCCACGCCTGCTGGTCTGAGTGATTCTATGTCTCTGGCCATTCAGATTGATCGGCGCTTGCGCGAGCGCAGAGTTGTGCACACTATGGCGTTGTCTTCCGAGCGGAGTCCTGAGCCTATGCAGTGTGATAGGATTGTGTCTAGAGCTGAACGACAAGGATTCAGACGTCAGAATAGGTTGTGTTTTTACTGCGGCGATTCTGCTCATGTTATTTCTGATTGCCCTAAGCGTACCAAGAGAATCGCTAGTTCCGTTACCATCAGTACTGTACAACCTAAATTTCTGTTATCTGTGACCCTGATCTGCTCATTATCGTCATTTTCTGTCATGGCATTTGTGGATTCAGGTGCCGCTTTAAACTTAATGGATTTAGAATTTGCCAGACGTTGTGGTTTTCCCTTGCAGCATTTGCAGAGTCCTATTCCGTTGAGGGGCATTGATGCTACACCGTTGGCTAAAAATAAACCTCAGTTTTGGACACAGCTGACAATGTGCATGGCGCCAGCCCATCAGGAAGATTGTCGTTTTCTGGTGTTGCATAATTTGCATGATGCTATTGTGCTGGGTTTCCCATGGTTACAGGTGCATAATCCAGTATTAGATTGGAAATCTATGTCTGTGACTAGTTGGGGTTGTCAGGGGGTTCATGGTGACGTTCCTTTGATGTCAATTTCCTCCTCCCCCTCTTCTGAAATTCCTGAGTTTTTGTCAGATTTCCAGGATGTATTCCATGAACCCAAATCCAGTTCCCTTCCGCCGCATAGGGACTGTGATTGTGCTATCGACTTGGTTCCAGGCTGTAAGTTCCCTAAGGGCCGACTCTTCAACCTGTCTGTGCCAGAACATACCGCCATGCGGAGTTATGTTAAGGAGTCTTTGGAGAAGGGGCATATTCGGCCATCTTCTTCACCATTGGGAGCAGGTTTTTTTTGTTGCCAAGAAGGATGGCTCCTTGAGACCCTGTATTGATTATCGCCTCTTGAATAAGATCACGGTCAAATTCCAATACCCTTTGCCTTTGCTTTCTGATTTGTTTGCTAGGATTAAGGGGGCTACCGTATATACTCGAGTATAAGCCGAGATTTTTAGCCCAAATTTTTGGGCTGAAAGTGCCCCTCTCGGCTTATACTCGAGTCACGGTCTGTGGCAGGGTCGGCGGGTGAGGGGGAGAGGGCGCTGAGGCATACTTACCTAGTCCCGGCGATCCTGACGCTCCCCCTGCCCGTCACACTGTCTTCGGGTGCCGCAGCTCTTCCCCTGTACAGCGGTCACGTGGGACCGCTCATTAAACTTATGAATATGGACTCCACTCCCATAGGGGTGGAGCCGCATATTCATTTCTCTAATCAGCGGTGCCGGTGACCGCTGATAGAGGAAGAGGCTGCGGCACCCGGAGACCAGCTGTCCGGGGGAAGGAGCGGGACG
This sequence comes from Ranitomeya variabilis, assembly GCF_051348905.1. Classification (NCBI taxonomy): domain Eukaryota; kingdom Metazoa; phylum Chordata; class Amphibia; order Anura; family Dendrobatidae; genus Ranitomeya; species Ranitomeya variabilis. The sequence goes on along the minus strand of NC_135232.1, from coordinate 885,893,658 downwards.
CCGGGAGCAGGTAAGTATTGCATATTCACCTGTCCGCGTTCCACACGCCGGGCGCCGCTCTGTCTTCACGGCGTCTCTCCGCACTGACTGTGCAGGTCTGAGGGCGCGATGACGCATATAGTTTGCGCGGCGCCCTCTGCCTGATCAGTCAGTGCGGAGAGACGCCGGGACCGGACGCTGGGGAGCTGCAAGCAAGAAAGGTGAGTATGTGTTTTGTTTTTTTTATTGCAGCAGCAGCACCAGCGTTATATATGGCACAGATTTATGTGGAGCATCTATGGGGCCAAACTGAACGCTGCAGAGCATTCCATATGGGGCAGCTTTATAATGAGCATCTATGGGGCCAAACTGAACGGTGCAGAGCATATAGGGCACAGCTATATAAGGAGCATCTATGGGGCCAAACTGAACGGTGCAGAGCATATAGGGCACAGCTTTATATGGAGCATCTATAGGGCCATAATGAACGGTGCAGAGCATTGTATATGGGGCACAGCTTTATATGGAGCATCTATGGGGCCAAACTGAACGTGCAGAGCATATAGGGCACAGCTTTATAAGGAGCATCTATGGGGCCAAACTGAACGGTGCAGAGCATATAGGGAACAGCTTTATAAGGAGCATCTATGGGGCCATAATGAACGGTGCAGAGTATTCTATATGGCACAGCTTTATGTGGAGCATCTATGGGGCCATAATGAACGGTGCAGAGCATTATATATGACACAGCTTTATAAGGAGCATCTATGGGGCCATAATGAACGGTGCAGAGCATATATGGCACAGCTTTATAAGGAGCATCTATGGGGCCATAATGAACGGTGCAGAGCATATATGGCACAGCTTTATGTGGAGCATCTATAGGGCCATAATGAACGGTGCAGAGCATATATGGCACAGCTTTATGTGGAGCATCTATAGGGCCATAATGAACGGTGCAGAGCATATATGGCACAGCTTTATGTGGAGCATCTATGGGGCCATAATGAACGGTGCAGAGCATATATGGCACAGCTTTATATGGAGCATCTATAGGGCCATAATGAACGGTGCAGAGCATTGTATATGTGGCACAGCTTTATATGGAGCATCTATGGGGCCATAATGAACGGTGCAGAGCATTCTATATGGCACAGCTATATATGGATAATATATGGGGCAATAATCAATGGTATGGAGCATTATATATGGCACAGCTTTATATGGAGCATCTATGGGGCAATAATGAATGGTATGGAGCATCTATTTTTATTTTTGAAATTCACCGTTAGCTGCTGCATTTTCCACCCTAGGCTTATACTCGAGTCAATAAGTTTTCCCAGTTTTTTGTGGCAAAATTAGGGTGGTCGGCTTATACTCGGGTCGGCTTATACTCGAGTATATATGGTAGTTGGTTTACTAAGATTGACCTTCGAGGGGCATATAATCTTGTTCGTATTAAGCAGGGTGACGAATGGAAAACTGCGTTTAATACGCCTGAAGGCCATTTTGAATACCTTGTGATGCCATTCGGGCTCTCTAATGCTCCATCTGTGTTTCAGTCCTTCATGCATGATATATTTCGGAATTATCTTGATAAATTCATGATTGTATATTTGGATGATATTTTGATTTTTTCGGATGATTGGGAGTCTCATGTGAAACAAGTCAGGATGGTATTTCAGATCCTTCGTGATAATGCCTTGTTTGTGAACGGGTCTAAGTGCCTCTTTGGAGTACAGAAGGTTTCTTTTTTGGGCTTCATTTTTTCTCCCTCATCTATAGAAATGGATCCGGTTAAGGTTCAGGCCATTCATAATTGGATCCAGCCCACATCCGTGAAGAGCCTTCAGAAATTTTTGGGCTTTGCTAATTTTTATTGCCGTTTCATTGCCAACTTCTCCAGTGTGGTTAAACACCTGACCGATTTGACGAAGAAAGGCGCTGATGTGACGAATTGGTCCTCTGCGGCTGTTTCTGCCTTTCAGGAGCTTAAACGCCGATTTACTTCTGCCCCTGTGTTGCGTCAGCCGGATGTTTCTCTTCCTTTTCAGGTTGAGGTTGACGCTTCTGAGATTGGGGCAGGGGCCGTTTTGTCTCAGAGAAATTCTGATGGTTCCTTGATGAAACCGTGTGCCTTCTTTTCTCAAAAGTTTTCGCCTGCGGAACGCAATTATGATGTCGGTAATCGTGAGTTGTTGGCTATGAAGTGGGAATTTGAGGAGTGGCGACATTGGCTTGAGGGGGCCAAGTACCGTATTGTGGTCTTGACCGATCATAAGAATCTGATTTACCTCGAGTCTGCCAAACGGTTGAATCCTAGACAGGCCCGATGGTCTCTGTTTTTCTCCCGTTTTGATTTTGTGCTCTCGGATCTTCCGGGTTCTAAGAATGTTAAGGCTGATGCCCTCTCTAGGAGCTTTTTGCCTGATTCTCCTGGGGTCCTTGAGCCGGTCGGCATTCTGAAGGAAGGGGTGATTCTTTCTGCCATCTCCCCTGATTTACGACGGGTTCTTCAGGAATTTCAGGCTGATAAACCTGACCGCTGTCCAGTGGGGAAACTGTTCCTGACAGATGGACTAGTAAAGTGATTTCTGAGATTCATTGTTCTGTGTTGGCTGGCCATCCTGGGATTTTTGGTACCAGAGATTTGGTTGGTAGGTCCTTTTGGTGGCCTTCTTTGTCACGGGATGTGCGTTCTTTTGTGCAGTCCTGTGGGACTTGTGCGCGGTCCAAGCCTTGCTGTTCCCACGCTAGTGGGTTGCTTTTGCCTTTGCCGGTCCCTGAGAGGCCTTGGACGCATATTTCTATGGATTTTATTTCAGATCTTCCGGTTTCCCAGAGGATGTCGGTTATCTGGGTGGTTTGTGACCGGTTTTCTAAAATGGTTCATTTGGTACCTTTGCCTAAATTGCCTTCCTCTTCTGATTTGGTTCCGTTGTTTTTTCAGCATGTGGTTCGTTTGCATGGCATTCCGGAGAATATTGTGTCCGATAGAGGTTCCCAGTTTGTTTCTAGGTTTTGGCGGGCCTTTTGTGCTAGGCTGGGCATTGATTTGTCTTTTTCTTCCGCATTTCATCCTCAGACAAATGGCCAAACCGAGCAAACTAATCAGACTTTGGAAACTTATTTGAGATGCTTTGTGTCTGCTGATCAGGATGATTGGGTGGCTTTCTTGCCATTGGCCGAGTTTGCCCTTAATAATCGGGCTAGTTCTGCTACCTTGGTTTCACCCTTCTTTTGTAATTCTGGTTTTCATCCTCGTTTTTCTTCAGGGCAGGTTGAGCCTTCTGATTGTCCTGGGGTGGACTCTGTGGTTGACAGGTTGCAGCAAATTTGGGCTCATGTTGTGGACAATTTGGTGTCGTCTCAGGAGGAGGCTCAGCGTTTTGCTAACCGTCGTCGGTGTGTTGGTTCCAGACTTCAGGGTTGGGGATTTGGTCTGGTTGTCTTCCCGTCATGTTCCTATGAAGGTTTCTTCCCCTAAGTTCAAGCCTCGGTTTATTGGTCCTTATAGGATTTCTGAGATTATCAATCCAGTGTCTTTTCGTTTGGCCCTTCCAGCCTCTTTTTCCATCCATAATGTTTTTCATAGATCTTTGTTGCGGAAATATGTGGTGCCCGTCGTTCCCTCTGCTGATCCTCCTGCCCCGGTGTTGATTGATGGGGAGTTGGAGTATGTGGTTGAGAAGATTTTGGATTCTCGTTTTTCGAGGCGGAAGCTTCAGTATCTTGGAAATGGAAGGGTTATGGCCAGGAGGATAATTCTTGGGTTGTTGCCTCCGATGTTCATGCTGATGATTTGGTTCGTGCCTTTCATTTGGCTCGTCCTGATCGGCCTGGGGGCTCTGGTGAGGGTTCGGTGACCCCTCCTCAAGGGGGGGGGTACTGTTGTGAATTCTGCTCTTGGGCTCCCTCCGGTGGTTATAAGTGGTAGCGCTGTTGTCTTTGGATCGCTGCATTCATCAGGTGTGTCCACTTATTGCAAGTCTGACTGGGCTATTTAGTCTTGCTTGACCCTTTAGTCAGTGCCAGTTGTCCATTGTTCCTGGAGGATTCACATCCCTGCCTGGTCTCTCTTGCTTTGCTGTTCATTTCAACAAAGATAAGTTCTGGCTTTGTTTTTTGCAGTCCACATGCTGTGGGCCTTATTGTTCAGTTCTTTTCCATGTTTTGTCTTGTCCAGCTTGGTCTGCATAAGGATTTGTTCAGCCAAGCTGGTATCTCTGGAGATGCAGATATACCCTCCATGTCTTTAGTTAGATGTGGAGATTTTGTATTTTCTGTGGTGGATATTTTTTAGTGTTTTAATACTGACCGCATAGTACTCTGTCCTATCCTTTCTATTTAGCTAGAGTGGCCTCCTTTGCTAAATCCTGATTTCAGTCTGCGTATGTTATTTCCCTCTCCTCTCACAGTCAATATTTGTGAGGGGCTGTCTATCCTTTGGGAATTTTCTCTGAGGCAAGATAGTTTTCCCTTTTCTATCTCTAGTGGTATTTAGTCCTCCGGCTGTGTCGAGATGTCTAGGGAGTATTAGGTACATTCCACAGCTACTTCTAGTTGCGGTGTTAAGTTCAGGGTCTGCGGTCAGTACAGGTACCACCTTCTCCAGAGTACGTCTCATGCTGCTCCTAGGCCACCAGATCATAACAGTTGTCCATCTAGCTAATCGGTATTCAGATGTGTCCGCTCTTCGCCAGTCATTACACTGGCTGCCCATTCATTACGGGATACAATTCAAAGTATTTGTCCTCACCCACAAAGCTCTCCACAGTGCAGCACCCCCTTACATCTCCTCCCTCATTTCTGTCTAATGGCCTAACCAACCACTGCACTCTGCAAACGACTTTCGACTAACCTCTGCACTAATCCGTAGCTCCTACTCCCGACTCCAAGACTTCTCCCGTGCTGCGCCAATCATCTGGAATGCTCTACCCCTAGATATTAGGACCATCCACAATTTGCATAGTTTTAGGCGCTCCCTCAAAACACATTTGTTCAGAGTGGCCTATCACATTCCTTAATCAAAGTCATTTTATGTTTGTGAGTGTAGCCCATTCACTATCTCCATCTATCCCCCACCCCCTGAAGATGGCTGGACCATCATTGTAAATACATCATTGAAAATACACACCTGTACTTTGTATCTCCCCCACCTCATTGTAGATTGTAAGCTCTCACGAGCAGGGTCATTTCATTTTGCTTTAATTATTGTATTGTTAGCATTGTTACTTATGACTGTTGTGTTTGAAATTGTTAAACTGTAAAGCGCTGCGGAATATGTTGGAGCTATATAAATAAAGATTATTATTATTATTATTATTATTATTATTATCTGGCAAAGGTTACAACAGAATTTCTGCAGTACTCAAGGTTCCTAAAGAGCACAGTGCTCTTAAGTCCTTAATGGAAGAAGTTTGGACCACCAGAAGTCTTCCTAGACCTGGCTGTCCAGTCAAACTGAGCAATCGTGGGAGAGCAGCATTTGTGAGAGAGTTAAAGAAGAACCTCAACATCACTGTGGCTGAGCTCCAGAGATGCAGTAGGGAGATGGGAGAAAGTTCCACAAAGTCAACTGTCACAGCAGCCCTCCACCAGTCGGGCCTTTATGGCAGAGTGGCCCGCCGGAAGCCTCTCCTCAGTGCAAGACATATAAAAGCCGCATACAGTTTGCTAAAAAACACATGAAGGGCTCCTAGACTATGGGAAATAAGGTTCTCTGGTCTGATGAGATAAAGATAGACCTTTTTGGTGTAATTCTAAGCGATATGTGTGGAGAAAACCATGCACAGCTCGTCACCTGCCTAATGCTATCGGGGTGTTTTTTAGCTGCAGGGACAGGATAACTGGTTGCCATTGAAGGAAACATGAATGCGGGCAAGTACAGAGATATCTTGGATGAAAACCTCTTCCAGAGTGCTCTGAACCTCAGACTTGGCCAAAGGTTCACCTTCCAACAAGACAATGACCCTAAGCACACAGCTAAAATAACAAAGAAGTGGCTTCAGAACAACTCTGTGACCATTCTTGACTGGGCCAGCCTGAGCCCTGACCTAAACCCAATCAAGCATCTCTGGAGAGACCTGAAAATGGCTGTCCACCAAGTTCACCATCCAACCTGACGGAACTGGAGAGGATCTGCAAGAAAGAATGGCAGAGGATCCCCAAATCGAGGTATGAAAAACTTGTTGCATCATTCCCAAGAAGATTCATGGCTGCACTAGCTCAAAAGGTGCTTCTACTCAACACTGAGGAAAGGATCTGAATACTTATGATCATGTGACATTTCAGTTTTTCTTTTTTAACCCCTTAATCCCATATGACGTACTATCCCGTCAAGGTGACCTGGGACTTAATTCCCAGTGACGGGATAGTAAGTCATATGCGATCGGCCGCGCTCACGGGGGGAGCGCGGCCGATCGCGGCCTGGTGTCAACTGACTATCGCAGCTGACATCCGGCACTATGTGCCAGGAGTGGTCACGGACCGCTCCCAACACATTAACCCCCAGCACACTGCGATCAAACATGATCACAGTGTTCCGGCGGTGCGGGCTTCCCAGAGACGATCAGTACAAGGCGATGTGCTCACCTTGTACCGAGCGTCTCCTCCCTGCAGGCCCCGGATCCAAAATGGCCGCGGGGCTACTTCCGGGTCCTGCAGGGAGGTGACTTACCAAGTGCCTGCTCAGAGCAGGCGCTGTTAAGCCAGGAGCAGGGCACGTCAGATCAGCGATCTGTCACTATACAGTGATGTCGCCCCTGGGACAAAGTAAAAAAGTAAAAAAAAAATTTTTTAAATGTGTAAAAAAAAAAAATTCCTAAATAAAAAAAATATATATATTGTTCCCATAAATACATTTCTTTATCTAAATAAAAAAAACAAAACAATAAAAGTACACATATTTAGTATCGCCGCGTCCGTAACTACCTGACCTATAAAACTGTCCCACTAGTTAATCCCTTCAGTAAACACCATAAAAAAAGACGCAAAAAACAACGCTTTATTATCATACCACCGAACAAAAAGTGGAATAACACGCGATCAAAAAGACGGATATAAATATCCATGGTACCGCTGAAAACGTCATCGTGTCCCGCAAAAAATGAGCTGCCATACAGCGTCATCAGCAAAAAATAAAAAAGTTATAGTCCTCATAATAAAGCGATGCAAAAATAATTATTTTTTCTATAAAATAGTTTTTATCGTATAAAAGCGCCAAAACATTAAAAAATTATGTAAATGAGGTATCGCTGTAATTGTACTGACCCGAAGAATAAAACTGCTTTTTCCATTTTACCAAACGTGGAACGGTAATAACACCACCCCAAAAGAAATTCATGAATAGCTAGTTTTTGGTCATTCTGCCTCACACAAATTGGAATAAAAAGCGATCAAAAAATGACACATGCCCAACAATGGTACCAATAAAAACGTCAACTTGTCCCGCAAAAAACAAGACCTCAGATGACTCTGTGGACCAAAATATGGAAAAATCGATAGGTCTCAAAATGTGGTAACGCAAAAACAGCTGCCAATCATAAAAATCCGCTAAAAATCCCGCTAAAAAAGTAAATCAAACCACCCTTCATCACTCCCTTAGTAAGGGAAACATAAAAAAATTAAAAAAATGTATTTAATTCCATTTTCCCATTAGGGCTAGGGTTAGGGTTAGGGCTAGGGTTAGGGCTAGGGTTAGGGTTAGGGCTAGGGTTAGGGTTAGGGTTAGAGCTAGGGTTGGGGTTAGGGATAGGGCTAGGGTTAGGGCTATGGTTAGGGCTAGGGTTGGGGCTAAAGTTAGGGTTAGGGTTTGGGCTAAAGATAGAGTTAAGGTTGGGGCTACAGTTAGGGTTAGGGTTGGGGCTAAAGTTAGGGTTGGGGCTAAAGTTAGGGTTTGGATTACATTTATGGTTGGGATTAGGGTTAGGGGTGTGTCAGGGTTAGGGTTATGGTTGGGATTAGGGTTAGGGGTTTGTTTGGGATAGGGTTTCAGTTAGAATTGGGGGTTTCCACTGTTTAGGCATATCAGGGCTCTCGAAACGCGACATGACGTCCGATCTCAATTCCAGCCAATTCTGCGTTGAAAAAGTAAAACAGTGCTCCTTCCCTTCCGAGCTCTCCCGTGCGCCAAAACAGGGGTTTACCCCAACATATGGGGTATCAGCATACTCAGGACAAATTGGACAACAACAATTGGGGTCCAATTTCTCTTGTTACCCTTGGGAAAATAAAAATTTGGGGGGCTAAAAAAACATTTTTGTGGGAAAAAATTAATTTTTATTTTCACGACTCTGTGTTATAAACTGTAGTGAAACACTTGGGGGTTCAAAGATCTCACAACACATCTAGATAAGTTCCTTAGGGGGTCTACCTTCCAAAATGGTGTCACTTGTGGGGGTTTCTACTGTATCGGTGCATCAGGGGCTCTGCAAATGCAACGTGACGCCTGTAGACCAATCCATCTAAGTCTGCATTCTAAATGGCACTCCTTCCCTTCCGAGCTCTGCCATGCGCCCAAACGGTGGTTCTCCCCCCCATATAGGGTATCAGCGTACTCAGGACAAATTGGACAACAACTTTTGGGGTCCAATTTCTCCTGTTACCCTTGGAAAAATACAAAACAGGGGGCTAAAAAATAATTTTTGTGAAAAAAAAAAAGAATTTTTATTTTCAGGGCTCTGCGCTATAAACTGTAGCTTAACACTTGGGGGTTCAAAGCTGTCAAAACACATCTAGATAAGTTCCTTAGGGGGTCTACTTTCCAAAATGGTGTCACTTGTGGGGGGTTTCAATGTTTAGGCACATCAGAGGCTCTCCAAACGCAACATGGGGTCACATCTCAATTCCAGTCAATTTTGCATTGAAAAGTCAAACGGCACTCCTTCCCTTCCGAGTTCTGCCATGCGCCCAAACAGTGGATTACCCCCACATGTGGGGTATCTGCGTACTCAGAACAAATTGTTCAACAACTTTTGGGGTCCATTTTCTCCTGTTACCCTTGGTAAAATAAAACAAAATGGAGCTGAAGTAAATTTTTTGTGAAAAAAAGTTAAATGTTCATTTTTTTAAACATCCCAAAAATTCCCGTGAAACACCTGAAGGGTTAATAAACTTCTTGAATGTGGTTTTGAGCACCTTGAGGGGTGCAGTTTTTAGAATGGTGTCACACTTGGTTATTTCTATCATATAGACCCCTCAAAATGACTTCAAATGTGATGTGGTCCCTAAACAATATTGGTGTTGTAAAAATGAGAAATTGCTGGTCAACTTTTAACCCTTATAACTCCCTAACAAAAAAAATTTGGGTTCCAAAATTGTGCTGATGTATAGTAGACATGTGGGAAATGTTACTTATTAATTATTTTGTGTGACATATCTCTGTGATTTAAGGGCATAAAAATTCAAAGTTGGAAAATTGATAAATTTTCAAAATTTTCGCCAAATTTCCATTTTTTTCACAAATAAACGCAAGTTATATCGAAGAAATGTTACCACTGTCATGAAGTACAATATGTCAAGAGAAAATAGTGTCAGAATCACTGGGATCCGTTGAAGTGTTCCAGACTTATAACCTCATAAATGGACAGTGGTCAGAATTGTAAAAATTGGCCCGGTCATTAACGTGCAAACCACCCTTGGGGCTTAAGGGGTTAATAAATATGCAAAAATTACTACATTTCTATTTTTTTCAGTGAAGATGGGGGCAGAGTGTACATTAATGTGAAAAAAGAGTGAACTTTTTTGAATTTACCTAATAGCTGCAATGAAACAATGGGTGAAAAATTTAAAGGGGTCTGAATACTTTCCGTACCCACTGTATATTCAAGTAAACTATACTATGAGATAAAAACTATTTAACAGTCTAAATTTAAAAGGGATGTCCACTGCTTGCATATCCTTTTCTTCAATGCTCAATTTCCTGGAGTAAAATAAGAAGAGCTTATATTCTGCAGCAGCACCATTCTAGCGATCATCATCAGTAGATCAGACACCACTGACTGGTTGCAGCAGTCACATGACACAATAATGCCACATCACTCACAAGGACCAGTGCTGGAATGGTGCCAAAACAGGATGCAAGTTTATATTGTTTCTATTTTTTGTGGGTCTTAGGTAAAACTGCTTTGTTTGCTGCAGTTCTCTGAATGTTGAGCTCTGAATAAACCCACCTACACTACTGATTGGCAGCCTTCTGCCCAGATACAGGGTACAGAGAAAGCTGCCAATCAATGGTAGTCAGATTTACTAGACCTCTAATGATAATCTCCTACTGATAAAAGAGTGGTTTTATCAAAACTACACTAAGCAGCCCAGTAAGTTACACATCACTGGAATCCAGGCATATGTCTCTACATTACGCTACTCTCAGATTAGGTGGCAAAAATTCCCTTTAAATTAATTACCTTTGTACTAATTTATGTTTGTATGGACAATTTATGGACAGGATGGCAAAGTTGAATTTTTCTAATTTCTCGTCAATTTACCCAAAAATCAATATCAATCAACATCTCATGAACAAATTTGAAAACTACAATGAGTAATCAGACAACCATTTTTTTTGCCAACAATTAAAAAAGGAGTCTAATTTTTACCAATAACTGTTCAGTCATTTATTGATTTTTGGCTACCTTGATTATTACAGTGGGTGTGAATTGATATGCACAACCCCGTCCATCGGCCAGTACCGTAATCTTTGCTGGATGGGAGCCCTGCTAGATGGGTTCACTGCTAGATAGGCTGCTGGATGGGAGCCCTGCTAGATGGGTTCCCTGCTAGATAGGCTGCTGGGTGGGAGCCCTGCTGGACAGGCTGCAGGATGGGAGCCATGCTGGATAGGCTGCTGGATGGGAGTCCTGCTGGACAGGCTGCAGGATGGGAGCCATGCTGGATAGGTTGCTGGATGGGAGTCCTGCTGGATGGGAGCCCTGCTAGATGGGTTCCCTGCTAGATAGGCTGCTGGATGGGAGCCCTGCTGGATAGGCTGCTGGATGGGTGCCCTGCTGTATAGGCTGCTGGATGGGAGCCCTGTTGGATAGGCTGCTGGATAGGAGCCCTGCTGTATAGACTGCAGGGTGGGAGCCCTGCTCGTTAAGCTGCTGGATGGGAGCCCTGTTGGATAAGCTGCTGGATGAGAGCCCTGCTGTATAGGCTGCTGGATGGGAGCCCTGCTGGATACGTGCTGTAGGATGGAAGCCATGCTGGATAGGCTGCTGGATGGAAGTCCTGCTGGACAGGCTGCAGGATGGGAGCCATGCTGGATAGGCTGCTGGAGGGGTGCCCTGCTGTATAGGCTGCTGGATGGGAGCACTGTTGGATAGGCTGCTGGATGGGAGCCCTGCTGTATAGACTGCAGGATGGGAGCCCTGCTCGTTAAGCTGCTGGATGGGAGCCCTGTTGGATAGGCTGCTGGATGAGAGCCCTGCTGTATAGGCTGCTGGATGGGAGCCCTGCTGGATAGGCTGCTGGATGGGAGCCCTGCTGGATACGTGCTGCTGGATGGGAGCCCTTTTAGATGGGAGCCCTGATAGATAGACTGCTAGATGGGAGCTCTGCTGGATAGGCTGCACGATGGGAGCCCTGATGGATAGACTGATGGATGTGAGCCCTGCTGGATGGGAGCCCTGCTGGATGAGAGCCCTGCTGGATAGGCTGCTGGATGGGAGACCTGAGAGCTGCCTCTTACCTGATGGCATATATGGCTCCTTGATTAGCCTGCCTGATGCAACATCATCATTGCTGTGTGACGCACCTTTTGACGTTCCACCAGGACAGCTGAATGAAAAAATAACTGGATGCAATCAAGTAAGAGGCAGTTCTCATAGCTTCCGCCAAGTGGCCAAAGATTACTGTTGTGGTCAAGAGATGAAGTCCCTATGAATTGGTTTGCACCAACTCATCTGATTATGGATGCCAACTATTCGTGAATCATCAAAGCTCATTTTATGGATTGTTCCATTTTATTTTTTTGAACTGTTAATTGATATTCTAGAACTATGTCTAATTTTGAGTTTGTTTTTGAAAAAGTAAATTAAAAATGAGCAATTAAGATCATTGCCTGAAAGCAGAAGACACAACAATTTGTGGGAATAAAAGCATTGGCATTCAGAAAGGTATCCATAGTTTCTCATGAAATCAGTCACTTAGATTAAACCAATTAGTATGGAAGCATGTCGCCATTCCTGCTGGAGCCTGTCACTCTGATAGTCTGACTATACGCATAGACATAACAAGAAGATGCACCAACACTGCAGCGTGCAGATTACCGACTGCCGGGTGCTAGCAGCTCTAATTGTTATCAAAACACCAAATATGCTGAAGAGGACCATAAATAGAGTGAAATAGCACCTACTGTTTAGGTGGCACAGTTTAACACTAACAGTCATCATGACATATCATCAGGGAAGACTACTCACTTCAATTCATACAGCCTATAATTGCAAAAAGACAGGTACACAATAGCTGGCAAATGCATAATGTGTAAGTGTGAACATGTCATGAATAATAGACAGTACACACCATTTTCCATCTAACAGTACTGTAATACATTTCATTGTAGGCTTCCATCAATTATCTGCTATAAGTAGTTCCTGGAATTAATTTCCTAGTTTTCCTATAATAACATCAGAATTTTTTTTATGTCCTTCTAAAAAATTACAGGTGCTTCTCACAAAATAAGAATATCATCCAAAGTTAGTTTATTTCAGTTCTTCAATACAGAAAGTGAAACTCATACATTATATAGAGTTTATTACAAACAGAGTGATCTATTTCAAATGTTTATTTCTGTTAATGTTGATGATTATGGCTTACAGCTAATGATTACCCAAAAGTCATTATTTCAGTAAATTAGAATAATTAACAAAAACACCTGCAAAGGCTTCCAAAATGTTTAAAAAGGTATAGAATATATGAGTTTCACATTTTGTATTGAAGAACTGAAATAAATTAACTTTTTGATGATATTCTAATTTACTGAGATAATGACTTTTGGGTTTTCATTTGCTGTAAGCTATAATCATCAACATTAACAGAAATAAACACTTGAAATAGATCACTCTGTTTGTAATGACTCTATATAATATATGAGTTTCACTTTTTGTATTGAAGAACTGAAATAAATTAACTTTTTGATGATATTGTAATTTTGTGAGAAGCACCTGTATATTCATTTTAAGGAACATCTGGAATAGCCTGCTGCTCCAAAAGCAGGAATTCATAGCCAAGTGTACATCCATCCATGTCTTGTGCCCAGAGGTGTAACTTCAACCTACATGGCTACAATGCAAAATCTAGAGCAGGTTCCCTCAACTCGTATCTGCCATTTGTAATACCGGTGTCACCTTTTGTTCCTCTCTGTTAGCCAGTGCCTGGGTTTTATTGCTACTTCTGCACCCTCCGTAGCAATTGCCCTTGCCTATGCCTAACTAATCACTGACTGTGAAGCTAGAAATAATTGTGGTAGGTTAATGCAGAAGTGAAACTCTACACATTCAGTGCATGTAGTGAGATTACATTATGCTACAACTGAAAGCCACATGATGGAATTAAAAGTCAATGGACAACTATGTGCATACTGTGAACACTTATTTAGCAGTACTTTCATGGCGTTCGTTTTTCATATGACTGTCTGTATACTATAAATATATTGTTGTGTAATGTAACAACTGTTTTTCCATTTTAGCACTACGTGATACAGATCAGCTTCTACTCTCATAGCGAAACAGTATAAACCCCTGGAGGTGTGCCCGAACATTAGGCCTCTTTAATATGTTGTTTATAATGTAAAATAAATATATATAAGGATATATCTATATATCTATCTCTCTAGCAGTATCTTAGAGATGAGCAAATAAATTTGAGTGCAGATTTTTTTTGTAACTCTCTTCCTTGCTGATTCAACTGCATTTTTCTGAACCGAAAAAGGCCATCCAAATGTTAAATTTTTTTTAAAAAATCCTTATACCGTTACCGCTCACCTCGTGAGCCCTTCCACTCCTCACCATCACCTCTCCCACTTCTCAGCGTCATCCGCCCGGTCCTCAGATTGCTGCCACTCACGCTGAAATCCCCACAAGTGCTCGAAAGGTCACAACATCATGACTTGTACTGTGACTGTGCACACGCATAAGCAGAACTCCACCAATATCTCTCTCTCTCTCATTAATTTTTTTGATACATTTTATGTAATTTCTTTTGAAATAACATACACTTACCTCCCTTGGGTCATCACAAAGAAGTTTAAATTTCCTGGGGATTTTACTTCTAGCAAACTTGCACCCATTGTAGTACATACTCCAAGAGCACCCAAAAGAAAATGAGGCACCACAGGTATCGGGGTCCAGCCCCTGGCATGCACAGGTACGCCTAAATAATATGAAATATATATATTAGTAGGTTGATAAGATTACGAAATCCAGTGTCTGTGCTGTTAGATTGTCAAGAAACCAAGTTGTTTTTTTCCTATCATCCCAATTAACTTACTCCTCATTGAGAGCGCAACGTCTGTTTGTCAAGGTTCCATACTTCCGTAGCGTTTCAGTGAGCTCAGAGTACATATTGTCTGCTAAACTTGTTGATATGCCTTCCCAAACGAGGATTAAAATCACTATCACAGCAGTTTCACAGGAGTGGCCTGCGCGCTCTCGCACCAAACACAGCATTTTTTCCTCAACTCCGCTTCGTCGAATGACCTGTCAACAAATCAGCAAGTTTTATAAGACCCACGGTAACTCGTAATTGGAAATGGCTGTAGAAAATTAGATTTAATGGTGCTATGTTATGTGTTTTTAATCAAACTAGCACATATAAAAGTGCAGAACAGTGCAAATAATAGTATTAATAGACATTTATGAGTCACTGGACCAATTTTTAATGTACAAGTCATGAGTATTGCATAAAGTATGGGCAGCATAAATAGAACTACTAACCACTATCAGAATGAACTACAAACTAATTAACTTTACCTGTTCAAAGTTTCTGTGACCTAAATCTCCTAGTTACAGGTATATGCTTGAGGGCAACAAGTGTAACACTAGTTATATAAAGGTGCTCACTTATGGGGAATGTCCATTCTCCACATATAGCAATCAATGCTGAATTGGAGAAAAATATGCAAATTATCTTTCTCTCACATAAAGATAGGGAGCTAATTTGCATACTTTTCTCTAATGGGGAATTGCCTGTAAGACTCTATACTTGGGAAACCAGGGCTTCCTCCATGTGGGCACCTATATATCACTAGTGTTACAGCTTGTTGGTCTCATGTATATAATTAAGAGGGGTTTAGGTCATAGTAACTGTGAAAAGGGAAAGTTAATTAGGTTGTAGTTCATTCTGATAGTACAGTAGTTAGTAGTTACATTTATGCTGCCCTTACTTCATGACCTTCATAGTAAAATTGATCCGGGGACTCATAAATGTCTAATTGTTCTACTGGGGGCATCCTGACTCTCCCCTGAAGGCAGACATTAGGTAAAAAAAGGATCAGGCATGCTGGATTTTAGCATACCTAATCCTTTGTTTTTTGGATGTGGCTCCAAGAAATCCCGATTCACCACACTTGCACTTTCATCCCATAGCTCCTTTATCTAATGTGTAAGGTCACTGTTCTTTATGGAGAACAGTCTGGGAAGTCCCTGTCAAGTTGATGCCAAAAGATTAAAAATGTGCTTTTCTTTTCGGAAGTCATATAGCTAACTTTTAACCCCTTCCTGACATCTTCTGTAGATGCAAGTCGGAAGCAGGTGTAAGGAGCATTCCCACAAGTAGAGTTTGCCCCAAACCTGTCAGATGATGGCAATGGGTCACAGCCTGGTCCTACTTCTAATGGCCGCAGGTGAAGATGAGCTCCACTTATGATTCTTAAACTGTTATATGCCGCTGTCAATTTCTGACAGCGGCACTAACCGTGTTGGTGGCATGAGAGGTGCATAATTCTATGCACTTATTGGATGCACCATGCAAAAAATACACATATGTGGTATCACTGTGTCCACAAAAGTCCAATCTATCAAAATATGACTTTTAGAATAAAGAAAGAGAGGGAATTACACCAAAATTGAATTTGGCTATGTCGGGAAGAGTTTAACATGTATACATGTTTTTAGTCTTTTAGTATATTATGAAATGTGTTTCATAACACAAATATCACTTACCCATTTTGCAATTGGACATCCCTGAGAGCTTTTCCCTTCTTTTCCTGTATATACTACTCTTTCAATCCTGATGGCCTTGCCCTTCTCACCTAACCTGAGAATGAAACCTCCAGTTAGTGGAAGTCGTCACATATTGAGCATGGCAGATTTAGAATACAGTATGTGTACACTCTCATAGTATAGACTATAGTATATATTGTATACAATGGCTGAAGATGTCAACACTGCACTCAATGCAGTTAATTTAGTGAGTTTCAATACTTTTTTGCAAATTTGTAGAGATTAACACACTTTTATTAACAGAAATTAAATTGGCTTTTGTCATGCTACTAATGACTACATCGTTAAAGCTTTAAAAAGATATTGATTTCACTAAAATGATATTTAAAATACTTTTAGAAGTCATGAAAAAATGCGCAAAAATTAGTTGATAGCCCAATAAATAAAAAAGCTGGGGCTCTTAAACCAAGTGCTAAAGATGCAAAACTACTTGAAAAATTGCATGGTAACTTTGGACCAAAATACTTTGGATATTATGAGATTTACTTCCTATTTGTAGAAAAAAATATATAGTCACACCAGTTGTAATCTTGTCCTTGTACAAAAAAACCCTTCAAAATGACATTAGCTTAAATGATTGTTTTTCAAGAAAAAAAAATTACCTCTCTTCCAGAATCTCTCTTATAGCTGCCACATTAGGTCCAGCACCAAGATGTGTGTAATAAGGTCCTTCATCTTTCTCTATGATTTGATCTGTTAAAAAAAAACAGAAATCTTTTTATTTGTTCCAAAGTTGTAGAAATGGGCTTCGCCATGTATACATTAAACATAGATTAAACATTGAAATTAAGATCTCTCTTTGTAAAAAGGGTCTACTTTTCTGGGTTCTAGTCACATATGAATTGTGGTTCCATTCATGTTGTCCACAACTCTGTGGTTGTTCCATTGTATTATTGGTCCCAATGGCACCTGACAGACCTCACTGACTATATTGGGGTCTGGCAGAGTCCATCAAGGTTTCCAGCATTATGACCACAAGAAATGCATGCATACTAAGCCAATCTTGACATTAACTGTGTCAAAACTAATGACAGAGGCATTGAAATGAGAGTTAATCAAAATTGTGAATGTGCCCTAACATACTGCTAGCATGAAAATTCCTCCCTTAACGCAGGAAATCAATCAATAGTCAATAGCTCTTGAAAAATCTAAATCCCCATGGTCTCTTTACCAAAAGGCTGTTTACATTCATGGGATATTTTTCAAGAGCTGTGTCTTCGTAAGCAAAGCACAGACTGCCGTAACGCCAACCCATGGTCGTGTGACTCTTTAATATGGCTACAGTCATAAATTTGATTTAACCACAGCTGTTCACCTGCTATAATTTGGGATTTCTCCTACTTGGAAAAGGGGTGAATTTTATTTGTTGGGTTATAAATGTGCATTAGGTTTGCACCATAAAAATGATTTAAATGCTTAACGGCCCTTTAGACTATATAAACCAACAAGCCATTTTACCCTATCCTGGCACTAGGTATAGGGTTAACAGCAAACTGTTACCTTTTTTCCCTTAGTGACAATATTGTAGCCTAGGTGTGTTGACCCATGTTTTTTTTTTTATTCTGAGTGACAATACAGCTATAACTAATCACAATGAGTTCTTGAGTTGAACAGATTATTGGTTAATAAAAAAAAAATCTAATTTTATTTATGAAAGAAGTGGAAGATCTAACATGAGTGTATAGCAAGACACTTACCTACACAGCTACATGATGGAAAATCATACTGAGTTTTCACAGGCGTATCCAATAGGTTTTTGATAGGGGTGCTTAGAAGTTTTGAAGGAGATTCCAAGAAATTACTCAGAGCAGATCCGGCTGCTCTTTTCGTTGGGGTTCTTTCTTGTGGATGGACACTGTGATGATCTAGTGTTGAAGAATTAGTGTGTGTGGTTAAAATTGTAACTGGACCTGAAGACTCTACCTTCATGTGCTTGGGCGATTTGATGGTAGATACATGATGATGAAACAATGATTTACTAGGATAATGTTTCATTTGTTGTTCCATTGTTTCAAGAATACTCCTTTGTTGTAGGTTTTCTGGGCCAAAATGCTGAATTTCTTGTTTGATTGTTTTTTTCCCTGTTTTGCTTTCATTGGGTGTCCGCATGCATATAGACCGTGAGCTGTTCTCCACTTTGACAGATCTGCGTACAGAAGAACTTTCATGTTTGGTTTGCTCCCTACGCTGGAGTAAATGATTTCTTAAAGCAGCATACTTCGGAATACAATTCATCTGATTTGCAAACTGAGGATGATATCCTGTTTGATCTTGCAAAGACTGAGCAGTAGGGTTGGATTGTGGTAAGTATCTATTTTGGTTTATTGTACTTTGTGGGGTTGACCTGTCCTGATTTTGTGTCATGTGATTGGGATTCAAAATGGGAAGATTGCTGTTGTTTTTCTGCTCTTGGTAACCGTGCTGGTCATGTTGCTGGGATCTGGTAGATTGATAGTACTGCCCAATAGTCTCTGCTTTAATTTGTATATGCTCTTGACCGGCCTCTAAATTTTCTGAAATATACTGATCCTTTCTATGTGATCCAGAAGAGCCCTGATTGAAATGTAAATTTGTGTTGTTTGAACTTTGTCTCAGTTGCCCCTCGTACTGATGCATATTTTGGTATTGATTTACCACCTGAGAGCTTTCCTCAATTTTTAAGTGATTCTGAGGACTTGCCCTATGTGTTGTGTTACTGTAGAGTGATTGATGATGAAAGTGCTTTTTGACCATGTTAAAATCTTGATTTTGTCTCTGCTGAAAATGTGGATTAGAATGAAACTGTGAATTCCTATCCTGTTTTGAATGCAAAACCTGTGAGTGTAAAGACGTTCGTACATTATGTGGAAAATGTTCTCCCTCAGATGTTTCTAAGTTTAAGTGCCGTTTTAAAGCTTGGTCAAATATGTGCTCGGTTTGCTGCTCTAAACGATGATGCTGGAAAAGGTTATTACTACTTTTCAGGTCATAGGGTTGTAATTGTGTATCTTTGCCCGCTTCTTGGGATAAGTGCTTTTGGAAATGTATTTGCTGCCCATGAGGTTGAAGTGATGATACATCTCCATCTAAGTCCTGACTAGCATGTCCCCGATTCATATTACCCTGTTTTCTTGTATATTGCCTAAGTTTCTTTTGACTCTGCGACTGAGAGACCTCAAGTAATTTCAGCAAGTCCTCTGCAGATTGTTTATTTTCTTCCTTCAGACAATCATGATTTCGTCGAAAATCTCTGAAGCTGGACTTATAAAAAGGTCTTCTTTGCTCCATCATATCCATAGCATCTATTTCCATCCCATTGCAATGATCTTTCCCTTTTTGTGGATTATGCTCAATTAGCTTTTCTGGATACTTGTCAACTGGACAATTTGTCTGCCTTTTGTGTTCTTGGGGTGGATCTGGTCCTGCTGAACAGTGAAGAGAAGGCAACCCGATGGTGGGTAATATCTTGCTGTTCTGTGATGGCAAAAAAGCTGGTTGAGAAATAATTCTTGGATCAAATGACTGACATGAGTCATTATTTTGGGAGGGTAAGAAATTATCACCACATAAATTTTGGTTGGTTCTGTAGCTCTCAGTTTCCTGGGCAAACAGTAATTTATTCAACTGCATTAAAGTAAAATGATCTTTATTGAAAGCCTCAGAAAAGCTGTCATTAGGTCTGTTATGGAGACCATGGTACGGTGGATTAGAAGAAACAGAAACTTGTTCCAAGCACATTGGTTGCCCAGTCTCAAGTGCATCACAGTTTTTTTCATTTATAGTCTGGGAATAGTTGGGCATCTCTTGTGGAAGTGGTTTCTGCTCTGGTATGTGAAGTGAATAGCTTCCTGGCTTCACAGCTGACTCACTGCATTTGTCACCATTGGGGGCCTCAATAGCCATAGCACCTGGCCCTTCAGACAGCACCGAGTTCAAGGAGAGTTGGGAAGTAATCTGCCCTGAGGTATGTGGTGAATGATTTGTCTGGGGAGACATATCATTGCTAGCATCATTTAGAGTTTTAATGGCAACAGTGTGAGGTGTGTTATTCTGCACTGCAACAGAAGCCTTCTCAGGGTAATATTGAGAAGATTCCTTCTCCGATAATGCACCATGCGTCAAATTCAAGGAAGAGGCAAAACCAGTAGCACCATTGGACAATGGAAATGTCTCATCTGACAAGACATTATCATCGTTGTTTGAATTAAGGTCTTTGTTCTGCTCATTGGGAACCTGAACGAGTGGGTTTTCATCTTCTGTTCTCACAGCTTTATCTTGGCTACACAAATCAGAAACACTGGGTTGGACATTGACATGTTGTCCATTGATTTCACCCTTATTTTCTCCATTCACCTCTTCAACAGTTTTTACTTTTTTCTGCTGAAGATACTCTAACAGCAAAGGTTCACTAAGCGTGCGCTTTATTGCACCATTGTGTAAATTTGGATATACTCTGTTTTCAGGTATGAGGTCAGAGCAGTCCTGGTTTCCCTTCATGTGTGTGACACCATAGCTGTTCTTTGTCTGTAAACAGCTGTCTCCATTTACTTGGGGTTGGACTCTATCGGTTGGCAGGTTCCCATTTTGTAACTTTGCTGGATTGTTTTGGCAAGCAGGTGATGGATGTATTAGCAATTGACTCAATCTACTTCCCTCATCATGGTGGCTTCTTTCCTCTTCCATCGGGCCTGCTCCGGGGCCATCCACAAGGCTGCCCTGTGAACACGTCTGGAAGAGAATTAAAAGAAAATTAAAATTAAAAATGTTTTTTTTATGTACTAAATGCACAACATAAATGCAGACTTTTTTTCCGACTTTTGCATGATATCTAACTTCCAACATTTACAGTACTACTTTGCATATAATTTAATATAAATTGCAAGAACAATTTCAAAATACAGAATTACAGATGTAAGTGAAATTGTGAAATTGTTCTAGTCAAAATCAGTTGTGTTTTTAGAAAATATGGATCAGGATGCCAAAACTTGATCCCCTGAAAGGAACCTATACTTTTAGGTTGCTGCTTAATTACAATACAGAAGAAAGCCAATCATGATTCTAAATATTATTTCCAAAATTAATATTATTACTTTATATTTTGGACAGCTATTTAAGGCTATGAAGTCCTTTCCTACCATATATTCTTGGGAATTTACAGGAACCTTTGTAATCCATCTGAATTGCTACACGTGCTTATGTGAAAGATTTACTAGTATTGTCATTGGTCTCTTGGTGATGCTCACAGAACAAGGCGAGAAAAGTCAATGTTTTTTACTGGGTTAAAAAAATCCAAATATATATTGTATCCTTCACAGACTTTTAATGCAACATTAATGGTTATAAATAATATAATATTATACATCCTCTTTCATTTACTAATACACAGTATTATATTATTAGGATGTATTTGGCCAGTTTAACAACTCACAATGTACTGTAGATGGAAGAAAAATATTTTTTATCAAGATTAAAGCTCTTAGCTGTTAGTTGTTCCAAATTGTCCATCTAATATACTTTTTAGCTTCCATAACACCAATTCTTAACTATTTCTATATGATAAATTCTTATTATAGAAATATTTGCTCATATTTGTATTAGGAACCCAATTTCCCAACAAGATGGAATCTCATCAGTAGTAGCTGATATCTCCTAACTCAGTAATATAACAATCTGTTTTTGCTGAATACAGATTTTACCCATTGATTGAGAATTTTGAAAATTAATAATCAGTCCAGGAGGAGAAAGAAGCAGATTTCTCTGATAAGATGTGTTACAAAGTTGCTTATTTTCACACATATTATTGATTTATAGAATAAATAATGAAATTGATGGATACTCTATAAGAGGAAATCATCTGCAAAAGGTGTACCGGTAACTAAATGCAACTGCAAGCCAGTGATGAATCCATGGATTTTCTGGTCCTTTCTGAATTTTTGTAGAAGTGTCACCAGATTCAAAATATGTTGTGTTGGTGATAGTGGGCACTCCTTCCTACTGCCATTCCTGAATGACCATGACTCTGGTCAAGGGTCCTATGTATATGACAATGATGGCCTTGAAAAAAGTCGATTTAAGGTTGAGCACATGGTACATGAAGAAGTCAAATGCAACTCTGTATGAAATACCATTTATTTCTAAAAGTTTTAAAGACATATTTTACTTTTCAGGTGGGCATACACTTCCAATAACAGTCAACATCTATTCCTGAGAAACTAAGCATGCATTTGTTTTGAATGGAGAGATGGGACTAAGCCTCTGTCAGGCATTTCTGATGGCAGCTTACCTTTTTTAAAAACAAATGATTGGGCGTGCTTTTACATACAGTTTTTTAAAAGGTATACTTATGGATACCTGTCTGATAAGTGCCAAAATGATTTTCTTTTGCATCCGGCAAATCTATAGGTCTTTATGTATACAATTAGCAATCATGCATGGAGTGTGTCCTGACGCAAAGATTGAATGTAAACAATGGAATCTTTTTTTCTTCCTGCATAGTGTATACTGCAAAAAAAAATAAGACCCAAGAATAATTATTTATTTTCAATTCCATCTCACAATGAATTTTTAATCTTTTTCCTATACGTCATAAAAGACATGGTGCCATTGAAAAATACAATGTGTCTCACAAAAGTCAGACATCAAATGGGAATTAGACAGAAAAATAAAAAAGTTATTTAAAATGATGACTGACCATGATAGGAATAGGTTATACTCACATAAAAAATGTGTCTAAAATACCCTCCCTCCCCAAAAAGATGTTGTTTCACTAATCGTTGCCTGTGCTCGTTCCTGGAACCAATTACTCTAAATTGGACATTTAATATATCAACATCAATAGGGACCAAAATAAAGTTAGCACAGCACTATACAGTTAGGTCCATATATATTTGGACAGAGACAACGTTTTTCTAATTTTGGTTATAGACATTACCACAATGAATTTTAAACAAAACAATTCAGATGCAGTTGAAGTTCAGACTTTCAGCTTTCATTTGAGGGTATCCACATTAAAATTGGATGACGGGTTTAGGAGTTTCAGCTCCTTAACATGTGCCACCCTGTTTTTAAAGGGACCAAAAGTAATTGGACAGATTCAATAATTTTAAATAAAATGTTCATTTCTAGTACTTGGTTGAAAACCCTTTGTTGGCAATGACTGCCTGAAGTCTTGAACTCATGGACATCACCAGACGCTGTGTTTCCTCCTTTTTGATGCTCTGTCAGGCCTTCACTGCGGTGGTTTTCAGTTGCTGTTTGTTTGTGGGCCTTTCTGTCTGAAGTTTAGTCTTTAACAAGTGAAATGCATGCTCAATTGGGTTGAGATCAGGTGACTGACTTGGCCATTCAAGAATATTCCACTTCTTAGCTTTAATAGACTCCTGGGTTTCTTTGGCTTCATGTTTTGGGTCATTGTCCATCTGTAGTATGAAACGACGACCAATCAGTTTTGCTGCATTTGGCTGGATCTGAGCACACAGTGTGGCTCTGAATACCTCAGAATTCATTTGGCTGCTTCTGTCCTGTGTCACATCATCAATAAACACTAGTGACCCAGTGCCACTGGCAGCCATGCATGCCCAAGCCATCACACTGCCTCCGCCGTGTTTTACAGATGATGTGATATGCTTTGGATCATGAGCTGTACCAAGCCTTCGCCATACTTTTCTCTTTCCATCATTCTGGTAGAGGTTGATCTTGGTTTCATCTGTCCAAAGAATGTTCTTCCTGAACTGTGCTGGCTTTTTTAGATGTTTTTTAGCAAAGTCCAGTCTAGCCTTTTTATTCTTGACACTTATGAGTGGCTTGCACCGTGCAGTGAACCCTCTGTATTTACTTTCATGCAGTCTTCTCTTTATGATAGATTTGGATATTGATACGCCGACCTCCTGGAGAGTATTGTTCACTTGGTTGGCTGTTGTGAAGGGGCTTCTCTTCACCATGGAGATTATTCTGCGATCATCCACCACTGTTGTCTTCCGTGGGCGCCCAGGTCTTTTTGCATTGATGAGATCACCAGTGCTTTCTTTCTTTCTCAGGATGTACCAAACTGTACATTTTGCCACTCCTAATATTGTAGCAATTTCTCGGATGGGTTTTTTCTCTGTTTTCACAGCTTAAGAATGGCTTGTTTCACCTTCATGGAGAGCACTTTTGACCGCATGTTTACTTCATAGGAAAACCTTCCAAATGCAAGCACCACACCTCAAATCAACTCCAGGCCTTTTATCTGCTTAGTTGAGAATGACATAATGAAGGGATTGCCCACGCCTGTCCATGAAATAGCCTTGGAGTCAATTGTCCAATTACTTTTGGTCCCTTTAAAAAACAGGGTTGCACAGGTTAAGGAGCTGAAACTCCTAAACCCTTCATCCAATTTTAATATGGATACCCTCAAATGAAAGCTAAAAGTCTGAACTTCAACTGCATCTGAATTGTTTTGTTTAAAATTAAATTGTGGTAATGTCTATAACCAAAATGAGAAAAATGTTGTCTCTGTCCAAATATATATGGACCTAACTGTATGTGCAGCTGAGTAATTACCGTAAATGGAATTTTGAAAATGATTTTCTTTTTTTAAATAAATACAGTTCGTAGAATGTAAGTCCGCAAGGACAGGGTCCTCTCTGCACCAGTCTCTCATTGTAAATCTGTTTACTGTAAACGTTATCTGTAATCCCTTTTCTCATGTCCAGCACCATGGAAATAATGGCGCTATATAAATAATAATAATAATAGGCCTAATAAAAGTGGAAATTCTTAAAAAATTGTTGAAAAGATCTGTATTGATCACAGACATAGCAAAAATGCAGTTAATAGCCCAACAGAAAAAAAAAGATTTCCCAAGGACTCATTCAGACTTCCATGATTTTTCTAATGCTAAATTTAAAAAAATTGATTTTCATCAGTGTTTTGGATCATATTTTCAGTGTTTGATTTTTGACATCAGTTTTCCCATCAGTTTTTTTTTGCATAAAAGAAGGTTTCTGAAGCCTCTCCATATCAAATGTGAAAATCGGACAACACATGGATTGCACACAGATGGCATCCGATTTTTTTCAAGTACTCATAGAGTTTCATCTCCAAGTTGTGATGCGGCTGCAGTGCAGTTTAGCGCAACCTCCAGCAGGGGGTGCTGGTGAGGGAAAAGAGGTTGCACACTAACAGTGTAGCAAAAGGGGTGTCACAGGTAACAGCCACACAGGTGTCACAGGTAACGAAAAAGTGGTCAGAGGAGCAGAGTCAGAAACTGTCAAGAGAAGAGGTACCACAGGTCACAACATGCACGAAGTCAGAGACAAGCCAGAAGTCAGAGCCAAATGGGAGAACAGTATCCAAAACTTGAGACGTAAGATGAAGTCGGGATACAAGCCTGAAGTCAAAGCCAGTCGGGGAACGAGGTATCAGAGACGGAAAGCAAGAGGCGGAGTTCAGAAATCAGGCCGAGTAATACACTGTAAGGAAATCACCAGACAAACACTATGTCAGAGATAGGGAAAGGTTCTCACACAAATACAGGAAATCAGAGGCAGAAGGATTACCAGGGTATACGGGTCAGCTGCTCTAGCCTGGAAGCATGAACTATCACTGACGCTGACCAGCAGACTGCAGAGGACTTAAAAAGCCAAGCCAGCTAAAAAACGAGGCCGAGGGGATTAACCCCCGCATGACCAGTCCAGAGAGAGCATAGTAGAAAACAAACCCTGAACTGGATCATGACACAAGTTTGATCCATGACTTATGGATCCTTGCCCTAATATTAGAAGAGGATCTAGATAAAATGTTTGCATGTGCAAACACATGGCAGATGATATTTCATGTTGATAAATGTAAAGTAATGCAGCTAGGCCGGAGTAACGATATTGCTGCATATACAGCGGGTGAAATAAGTATAGAACACGTCAACAATTTTCTATCTAAATATATTTCTAAAGGTGCTATTGACATGAAATTCTCACCAGATGTTGGTAACATATGAAAAAGGTCACTAGTGCTCAAAAATTGTTTTGGGGGAATAGGATAAGCTGGATGCTGCTGATAGTGAAACTGGTCCTGTGTAGGGTAATAACTAACTAGAGGAATAAATAATATTGTGCTAAACAGATATATTTACATATGGAAATGAATGAAAAATATATGTTTAAAACCTTGAAATAAGAGCAAAAAGGGCACTTGTGCCAATTAGGGTGAGGTAGATGGTTGTATTAGTACATACTGGTAACAATAAACACCAGTACAAATAGGGCAATAAATGTTAGTAATAGTCATAAGGACAAATATATGGTTGGTGATCCCTGTATGCTGGAAAGAAGCAGACTTAGTCGTCCATAATTTAGCAACCTTGCTTCGATTCAATATGAACAAAATAATAAAAATGGTAAAAGAGTCATACTATGTGCAGGGGTCAAATCCTCATCATCCAAAGGAAGTGTGTTGGCATCTTCAGCACTCCTGTGCTTGTTAAAGTCCAGGATCAAAGAAGTATCATTTCTCCTTGCGGAGAGTGGCATGTTAAGCATGTCGAGGTGAGTAGACTTAAAGCCGCAATGCTCCTCTGGGAAATATGTAAATTGTCTCTTCAGAGAGGAAGAGGACCAGAACTCAAGTGCCACCTATTGGAAGTAGCAATCGT
The DNA here is from genome assembly GCF_051348905.1 of Ranitomeya variabilis. NCBI lineage: Eukaryota > Metazoa > Chordata > Amphibia > Anura > Dendrobatidae > Ranitomeya > Ranitomeya variabilis. The sequence goes on along the minus strand of NC_135232.1, from coordinate 885,866,853 downwards.
AACAGCCAATGTCGACCCTTTAACGAGTCTTGTCCCGGTCAGATGCCTCAATCAGCCAAACCAGATGTCCACTTTGCACTGACGAGGGGTAGTACCCCGAAACACAGTGTCTGCAAATTGAGATCTGGTTTGGCTCTTATCCTAAGTCATGTGACAAGGCTCGTTAAAGAGTCGACATTGACTGTTAGGATTGCTACTTCCAATAGGTGGCACTAGAGTCCTGTTAAAGTCCAGGCATTGCAGCGTGACACTGAAGGTTATTTTTTTAAATGATTGAACAATGACGCCGACACACTCCTATCATTCCTCGGAAGAAAATGTATAACTGGTGGAGAAAGGTTTAACTAGATATACAGTACAGACCAAAAGTTTGGACACACCTTCTCATTTAAAGATTTTTCTGTATTTTCATGACTATGAAAATTGTACATTCACACTGAAGGCATCAAAACTATGAATTAACACATGTGGAATTATATACTTAACAAAAAAGTGTGACACAACTGAAATTATATCTTATATTTTAGGTTCTTCAAAGTAGCCACCTTTTGCTTTGATGACTGCTTTGCACACTCTTGGCATTCTCTTGATGAGCTTCAAGAGGTAGTCACCAGGAATGGTCTCCCAACAATCTTGAAGGAGTTCCCAGAGATGCTTAGCACTTGTTAGCCCTTTTGCCTTCACTCTGTGGTCCAGCTCACCCCAAACCATCTTGATTGGGTTCAGGTCTAGTGACTGTAGAGGCCAGGTCATCTGGCGTAGCACCCCATCACTCTCCTCCTTGGTCAAATAGCCCTTACACAGCCTGGAGGTGTGTTTGAGGTCATTGTCCTGTTGAAAAATAAATGATATTACAACTAAACGCAAACCGGATGGAATAGCATGCCACTACAAGATGATGTGGTAGCCATGCTGGTTCAGTATGCCTTCAATTTTGAATAAATTCCCAACAGCGTCACCAGCAAAGCACCCCCACACCATCACACCTCCTCCTCCATGCTTCACGGTGGGAACCAGGCATGTAGAGTCCATCCGTTCACCTTTTCTGTGTTGCACAAAGACAAGGTGGTTGGAACCAAAGATCTCAAATTTGGACTCATCAGACCAAAGCACAGATTTCCACTGGTCTAATGTCCATTCCTTGTGTTCTTTAGCCCAAACAAGTCTCTTCTGCTTGTTGCCTGTCCTTAGCAGTGGTTTCATAGCAGCTTTTTTACCATGAAGGCCTGCTGCACAAAGTCTCCTCTTAACAGTTGTTGTAGAGATGTGTCTGCTGTTAGAACTCTGTGTGGCATTGACCTGGTCTCTAATCTGAGCTGCTGTTATCCTGCGATTTCTGAGGCTGGTGACTCGGATAAACTTATACTCAGAAGCAGAGGTGACTCTTGGTCTTCCTTTCCTGGGGCGGTTCTCATGTGAGCCAGTCTCTTTGAAGCGCTTGATGGTTTTTGCCACTGCACTTGGGGACACTTTCAAAGTTTGCCCGATTTTTCGGACTGACTGACCTTCATTTCTTAAAGTAATGATGGACACTCGTTTTTCTTTACTTAGCTGCTTTTTTCTTGCCATAATACAAATTCTAACAGTCTGTTCGGTAGGACTATCAGCTGTGTATCCACCAGACTCCTGCACAACACAACTGATGGTCCCAACACCATTTATAAGGCAATAAATCCCACTTATTAAACCTGACAGGGCTCACCAGTGAAGTGAAAACCATTCCCGGTGACTACCTCTTGAAGCTCATCAAGAGAATGCCAAGAGTGTGCAAAGCAGTCATCAAAGCAAAAGGTGGCTACTTTGAAGAACCTGGAATGTAAGACCTAATTTCAGTTGTTTCACACCTTTTTGTTAAGTACATGTGTTAATTCATGAAAATACAGAAAAATCTTTAAATGAGAAGGTGTGTCCAAACTTTTGGTCTGTACTGTAACTGTGTCTTTTTTCAACCTATGTAACTATGTAATTTTGATGAAATTCGGACATGTCTCCATATTTTGGTATAGACCTCTCAGTTCCAAAAAACCCATACATGTGAAGAGTCCCATAGACTATAATTGGTAGGAGTTCTATTTGTGAAGAACATGGATCAAACTCATATGTGAAGAACTGTTAACATTTGCATTTAAAAATGTTTTTTGGCTCTAAACATCTTCCAGGGAGAGGTACATAAAAGAGCAGACGATATAGTTCTCAAGGTTAGCACTAATCCTATAATTTGATTGCAAGGTGCCAGGATTTTCTTTCATGTAACTAAGATTATTGACACAGTATGCTTAACGTGACAAAAAGTTCATTATTTTTTCTTCTAGTTTCAGAAGCCAATGAAGTTTTCAACAGAAATTGTGGCCACGAGGTTAACAAGCCTGACTTCACTAAAGATAAGTTTATAGTACACAGTCGCTCCTCCTTTGTTTCCTTTTCTATTATACAGCCTTAATTTTATATAGGTATTTAATACAGAATGGTAGAATTCTGCATTTCATTTCATCTGCTTCTCCTTTCCTTAAAATGTGTCAAAGCCTGGTAGAAGGAAAGGTGAAAAAGATACACAGAAATAGAAATTAAACACTAGCTGAAAATTTTCAAAGGATCTAGAGCAGTGTTCCCCAACTCCAGTCCTCAAGGGCCGGAGTTGGGGAACACTGATCTAGAGCAACCAATCAGATTTGAAAGAAAATTTTAAAAAAGGAATTTAGACAGTGCATGTGTTATGGATTTTGTGAAAATGGAACCCATAATCCAATGTGAATAGAGCCCAATATTTCTTTTAGAAGAAAATTAAATCTACAGTAGTAACCAAGATGCATTTATTTCTGCAATGGACATTAATACAGAATTACCAATCTAGCAATGGTAATTAAAGCTATCAAATCCAATATACACTAAAATAATAACATGATTATGGTAATTGCACAGTAGAATATAAAAGGTTCTCTGTGTATTACTGAATAGAAGGGAGCACATATTTCATGCTTTGCCTGATAAGTCACTATTTTACTGAAAACCATAGTTTCTTATTCAATATGATTTGGTCACAAGCTCAGCTCGTGATAAGAACACTCAAATCCCACTCCCTATAGCAATAGAATCATGTAAAAGATAGAAAGTGTAAGAGCACAATCAAAATCTTTCTTAACCTTAATAAATAAACATCTAGTTATTGATTAAAGTAATATATATTCTTCAGAATGTACATAGAAATCAAGTTATAGACAAGTGAGGGAACAACGCTGCAAAGTAAGAATGCTTTAAAAATTGAAGTATTGATAGTTGATTTTTATCAGTTAACAAAATGCCAAAAACAAAAGAGAAATCTAAATTCAATCAATATTTGGTGCGCGACCACTCTTTGCCTTCAAAACAACATTAATTCTTTTAGTTATTCTTACTTAAAGTCAGGGATTCTGAATGGCTATAGATTGCTATAGTCTGGCATATGAGTAACAAATTATACCAAACAAGTGATAATGATCATAATATTCAAATGTTCAAAAACATCATAAGAATTCAACCTTTTTTTAGCTTTGACTGCAAAAACTATGACTGTTATTCTTATTAATTCTCATCTGGACTACTGCAACGCTCTCCTAATTGGTTTCTCTATGACGGAACTCTCCCCTTTTCAATTTACTCTGAATGAAGCAACCAGGATTCTTTTTCTGTGCATCTGCTACACTAATGCCTTCACTTTGTGCCAGGTATTGCACTGGTTACCCATCCAGTAGAGAGTAGAATATAAACTTTTCACTTTCACCCAAAAATCTCCTACAATTCTATACTGCCCTACATCTCCTTCCTCATTTCTGTCTACCACCCTACCTATGCTCTTAGTTTTGCTAATAGAATAAGACTAACATCCTCTATAATACAAACCTCCCATTCCCATCTCCAAATCTTCTCTTGTACTGCACCAGTTCTCTGGAATGTACTACCACATTTCCTTAGCTTACCACCTTACCTCACCAATTTAACTATTCCCTGTTCTCCCTTTCTGTCAAATCTACCAGCACTCAATGCTACCTCAATTTCTTCTTACTTTTGTTCATTTACATTTTTTTACTTACTCTGGTAGACATGAGAAATGCTGTTTAGAAAATCTGCCATAAATAAAACTTGTTCACCCCAAATCCATAGCCAATGCAGTCCACCGAGGCACTGAGTCTAAATAGACCCACCAAATATCATCATGATTCACATGTTTTTGAACAATCATCTTTGTTAGCTTGCTCCATTTAATGTACTTTTACGATACTTGCAATACAGTTTGGCCAATTGAAGATGCAAATTCTCTATTTTCAGCACTCAGATCAGGCACTCTGTTTACTTTGCGTCAGTGCTGAGAGGACATCATCGGGCCTGGCAGAGGAGCAGCAGCTGACCCACTTGTTTCAAACTCTAACATGAGAATTGTCCCTGTTGATGCAGTTAAGGGGATGCATTTCCTATTGTACCTTCCTTTAGCATTTCCTATTATACCTTCCTTTTTCAAGTTATATTACTGAATGTTGGGGCTCGTGTAATTTGATCTTCTTTGTAGAATCAACAGACAATGCAAGATTCATATTACGGTAGTGTAGGGTTTCTACTCACTCGATTGCATTTTGAGGTATGCATGTGCAGCGCCCCAGAGTCCTGGTCGTTGCAGTATTGTCGCTCCGCCACTAAGGGGAGTGATGGTACGTCTGATGGCACTAAAGGAGTTCACCTGACCAGGTATCACAGTCACACATTACACTTCACACTATGGCCACCAGGGGGAGCAAAAGGTTCTATGTATTAGGTCACTCCTCACACTCTGGTAAAACTGGGGGTTGGATAGGAAGTTAGACAGAAGCTGACTGGGTTTTGCCCAGGTAACATCTAGTGAGAGAAGAGGTTGCTTGGAAAGACACAGTGAGGTCCCTGTCAGGGGTGGGATCCTGACAGTGGCCTAGCACAGGACAGATCGTTACGGAGCCGTGCCTGCACCTCATTACGGCGGCATCTTAAGAAAGGACACGAAGCGAAGTATATTGTGGAGAAGTGAGAAACGAGATCACAGCACAACGGCGATAGAACCAGAAGGAGTCGTGCCCCGAGATCGGCAACATCCTTCTGAGATGCGTAGCCGGCGGCCGGAACGCCGAGGAAGTAATAGACTCTACGCATTACTTTGAACTACGGCAGGGCAGTTAACTCTAGTTTGGCTGTCTCACCTTATCACCTAATGAACACAACGGAGGCAATTGTGGGAGAGGGGCGTCTCTAGGGTCCCTATAAAATAACTCCAGGCCTACCCCGTCATACGGGTGCGTCCTATCCATATCATCTGGGGGACGGAGAGAGAAAGAACAGAAACATACACGACAGTTGTGAGGACTATCCCGTGGTGCTAAGCAGGGAAGTACTACAACACCCAGGCGCTAGTAGGTAGGCTACTGATTTCCACCTGCAAAGGGAACTCTGGATGTGCCTTCGGACTGGCCGGTCTCAGCCAGCCCTGTTAACAGTGCTCTGGATTGCGGATGCCGAAGCCTTCAGTAAAAAGGTAAAGAGACTGCAACCCTGTGTCCTCATTATTTACTGCGACCTACACCACCACCTACATCTTTAATTGGGCGCCCCTTAGCAGGGCCACGGACTGGGTCAGGCCACCGTGACATCCCCAGAACCGAGAGACCCGGTACCGAGTACCCCGCTGCCCTGCGTTTGGGGGCCGCTCCACATGGACAGTGGTTTTCAGTAAAACATTCAGACTGGTTTATTAAGACACCATAAAATACTCAGGATAACAGAACAAAAAATACCCTTTTCCATCACAAAGTGAAAACGTAAACTAAATAGTCCATACAGTAGAGTGAGTTCGCCCGCTCGGGTTAGCGTCCAGCTCTATAGACTTTAGCAAATACAAACACCACTGGTTGTCTACACACCTCCACACACAGACCCTGAATGACACAACTGGTCTCCTTGTTATCGGTGGTACTATGGTGGTACTATGTCCCAGGGTGGAAATATATGAGCAGTCCAAGCCATCTCTCTGACTGCTCATAAACCCGGTACTGACATGCCCTATTAACTCTCTTAGCACTATATGTGCTGGAGCCTGCTTTCCCCGGCTTAAATCATTGAGGCAACCAACCTTGATGATACATATCTCACCTTGAGTACCTGTCCAGCGGCCATCTTACAGGAGTCACAGTGGACTAGTTATGTAGTAGACATTGGAGAAGATTCCCATCTGAAGAATATACCGGCAACAAATGTTTTGTTTATCCATGTCATTTAAGAATGTAATTTAGTCCAATACACAAGAAAATTTTTAAATAAATAAATTTCTATGTGGCTGTTAAGCATTGATTTCAGATATTTATGTTAGAGACTAATAGAGTATCTGCTACATTGAAAATGCAACAAAAAGAAGGAAAATCACAGGGTTGAAATGTTAATGATATGCAAATGATGAAAAAGTGGAAACAACATTTAAAAAAAATATTGATTTTGTAACGCTGAGTCACGTCTCACGGACAAGCCATAAGTCAGGGCAGTTAAGGAGTCTGAGGTCAAGAGCCATTGAGGAACATCATAAACAGAGGGAAGAGACAAAGGCATAGTCAGGTAAAGGTGCAAAGTCAGAATACCAGGAGGATAACAGATCAAAGCAAAGGGGCTTATCAAAATGGATGGTCTGTACGAGGTACAAGGTCATACAGCAAGAAGATCCACAAGCAAAGCACAAGGCACAGAGAAACAAACCACACAGAGCTAAATCTATGTCTGGCAGAGATCTGGGACTTACAGTCTAGCTAAGTAGCTGGGCAATTACCTGGGAAAGGGAACACCTGAAGGCAGCACAGCACATCCCAATCTCAGATTGGATGACCGAGTTGTCAATCAAAACACCGATAGCTCAGCACGCCCCCACACCAGACTGGACGACTGAGCTGTCAATCACACTACTGACAGCTTCAGCATGCCCCTGTACCAGATTGGAGTTCTGAGACGTTAGTATCTGCACCCCAGACACACTGAAGTATGGAATTGTGAAAGATTTATTCAGTATAGAATATAAGCACTATGTATAGAAATGCATGTACTTAGATGCCTTGGCTGCTATCAATGTGGTTATTATGGTTGTCTGAGGCATTTTCTGCCATGCTGAATGCAGTTGGGCATGCAAATCATTAAGATCCACTTCTGGCAGTTCTCTTTGCAGTTGCCAACCAATGATATCTCACATGTGCTCTCAAGGAAATATGTCCAGAGATGCTGCAGTCATGTTTAGGCCAAGAAGGCTGCTCACAGTAGCACAAGCAACATGTGACCTGGCATTGTTCTGTTTTAAGAATTGCTCTTGGGACACCATGGTGCTGCAGTTTAAATGCTGAGTAATGTAATACAATCACAGATTCACACAGCATAAATTTATAGGGGTCCTCTTCTATACACAATCGCTAGTCAAAAGCCCTATGTGTACATGAAGGCTGCTGCAAAGGGTGACTGTGTAGGATTGCTGACATCTTAACAATACATAGATGCCCAAGGATTTCAATGGGTGCAGTGCAACACTCCCATCAATTGCTAAGTGATTGCACTGGTGAAAACCACTGATCACAGGTGTTGTGAACTATATTTGTTGGCTCCCTCTTGTGGTCACTAGCGGTATGGCACTTGGATTATCCTTCCCCAGGTTGGTACCCACCTGGTTCGTTAGGCCTTGGGTGTTCCTATTTAGACTTCCTGGAAACTCAGTCTAGTGCCTGGAATCGATGTAATCAGTCTATGTCTGTTTTCCTCCTGACTCCTGGTCCCTGAGTTTTGCAAGATAAGCTAAGTTCTGCTTTCTTATTTTTGTCCTTTTGCATTTGCTCTTATTTTGTTCCAGCTTGTTCAAAATGTGATTTCTGTTTTTGCTGGAAGCTCTAGGGGGCTGATATTCTCCCCCCACACCGTTAGTCGGTGCGGGGGTTCTTGGATCTTCAGCGTGGATATTTTTATAGGGTTTTTTGCTGACCGCATAAGTCCTCTTCCTATTTTCTGCTATTAATTAGTGGGCCTCTCTTTGCTAAATCTAGTTCATTCTTACGTTTGTCTTTTCTTCTTACCTCACCGTTATTATTTGTTGGAGGCTTGTATAATAACTTTGGGGTCTTTTCTCTGGAGGCAAGTGAGGTCTTATTTTCTCTGAAAGGGTTAGTTAGTTCTCCGGCTGGTGCGAGACGTCTAGAATCAACGTAGGTACGTTCCCCGGCTACTTCTAGTTGTTGTGCCAGGATCAGATATGCGGTTAGCCAAGTTACCACTTCCCTATGAGCTGGTTTTTGTGTTTGCGGACTTAGCTGGAACTCCTGAGATCCTCTACCACTAGGATCATAACAGTATTCCAGGCCAACAAAAAGAATATTTAATGCATTGCTGAAGCGGGATTAAAAGAAAAAAAAAGTTCTGAGTTTTTTTTTTTTTCTCCTTCCCCTTTTTCTCTGAGTGGCTTGAAGCCCTGCTGCAGACATGAATGTTCAGACTCTGATTACTAGTGTGGATCAGCTTGCTGCACGAGTGCAGGGCATTCAGGATTTTGTTACTTGTAGTCCTATGTCAGAGCCTAAGATACCTATTCCTGAGCTGTTCTCTGGAGATCGATTTAAATTTAGGAATTTTAGGAATAATTGTAAATTGTTTCTATCTTTGAGACCTCGTTCGTCTGGAGACTCAGCTCAGCAAGTTAAAATTGTTATCTCCTTCTTGCGTGGCGACCCTCAGGATTGGGCCTTCTCATTGGCGCCAGGAGATCCTGCATTGGCAAATATTGATGCGTTTTTTCTGGCGCTCGGATTGCTTTATGAGGAGCCTAATCTTGAAATTCAGGCAGAAAAAGCGTTGCTGGCTATCTCTCAGGGCCAGGATGAAGCTGAAGTGTATTGCCAAAAATTTCGGAAATGGTCCGTGCTTACTCAATGGAATGAGTGTGCTCTGGCCGCAAATTTCAGAGATGGCCTTTCTGAGGCCATTAAGAATGTGATGGTGGGGTTTCCCATCCCTACAAGTCTGAATGCTTCTATGACTCTTGCCATTCAGATTGATCGGCGTTTGCGGGAGCGCAAATCTGCTAATTCTCTGGCAGTATTGTCTGAACGGACACCTGACTCAATGCAATGTGATAGAATTCAGACTAAAACTGAACGACAAAGTCATAGACGTCAGAATGGGTTGTGTTTTTACTGCGGTGACTCTACACATGTTATCTCAGCATGCTCTAAACGCCTAACAAAGGTTGTTAGTCCTGTCGCCATTGGTAATTTGCAGCCTAAGTTTATTTTGTCTGTGACTTTAATTTGCTCATTGTCTTCCTACCCTGTTATGGCATTTGTGGATTCTGGTGCTGCCCTGAGTCTTATGGACTTGTCGTTTGCCAAGCGCTGTGGTTTTGTCCTGGAGCCTTTGGAAAATCCTATTCCTCTTAGAGGAATTGATGCTACGCCATTGGCGGAGAATAAACCGCAGTATTGGACACAAGTGACCATGTGCATGACTCCTGAACATCGGGAGGTGATTCGTTTTCTTGTTCTGCATAAAATGCATGATTTGGTCGTTTTGGGTCTGCCATGGTTACAGACCCATAATCCAGTTTTGGATTGGAAGGCTATGTCTGTGTCAAGTTGGGGTTGTCAGGGAATTCATTGCGATTCCCCGCCGGTCTCTATTGCCTCTTCTACTCCTTCTGAAGTTCCGGAGTATTTATTGGACTATCAGGATGTATTCAGTGAGTCCAGGTCCAGTGCCCTTCCTCCTCATAGGGACTGTGACTGCGCTATAGATTTGATTCCTGGTAGTAAATTTCCTAAGGGACGATTATTTAATCTATCTGTACCTGAGCATGCCGCAATGCGTTCTTATATAAAGGAGTCTTTGGAGAAGGGACATATTCGTCCATCTTCTTCCCCTCTTGGTGCGGGATTCTTTTTTGTGGCCAAGAAAGACGGGTCTTTGAGACCTTGTATTGACTATCGGCTTCTGAATAATATCACTGTCAAATTTTAGTATCCTTTGCCACTATTGTCGGACTTGTTTGCTCGGATTAAGGGTGCCAGTTGGTTCACCAAGATAGATCTTCGTGGTGCGTACAACCTTGTGTGCATTAAGCAGGGAGATGAATGGAAAACTGCGTTCAATACGCCCGAAGGTCATTTTGAGTATTGGTGATGCCTTTTGGGCTCTCTAATGCTCCTTCAGTGTTTCAGTCCTTTATGCATGACATCTTCTGGAAGTATCTAGATAAATTTATGATTGTTTATCTGGATGATATTCTGGTTTTTTCTGATGATTGGGATTCTCATGTAAAGCAGGTCAGGATGGTGTTTCAGGTTTTGCGTGATAATGCTTTGTTTGTGAAGGGCTCAAAGTGTCTCTTTGGAGTGCAGAAGGTTTCCTTCTTGGGTTTTATTTTCTCCCCTTCTACTGTGGAGATGGACCCAGTCAAGGTCCGAGCTATTCATGATTGGACTCAACCCACGTCTGTTAAGAGTCTTCAGAAGTTCTTGGGTTTTGCTAATTTCTACCGTCGTTTTATTGCTAATTTTTCTAGCGTTGTTAAACCTTTGACGGATATGACCAAGAAAGGTTCTGATGTTGCTAATTGGGCTCCTGCAGCCGTGGAGGCTTTTCGGGAGCTGAAGCGCCGGTTTACTTCGGCGCCTGTTTTGTGCCAGCCTGATGTCTCACTTCCCTTTCAGGTTGAAGTGGATGCTTCTGAGATCGGTGCCGGAGCTGTTTTGTCGCAGAAAGGCCCTGGTTGCTCTGTGATGAGACCATGCGCTTTTTTCTCTAGGAAATTTTCGCCTGCTGAGCGGAACTATGATGTTGGTAATCGGGAGTTATTGGCCATGAAGTGGGCATTTGAGGAGTGGCGTCATTGGCTCGAGGGAGCTAAGCATCGTGTGGTGGTCTTGACTGATCACAAAAATCTGATGTATCTCGAGTCTGCTAAGCGCCTGAATCCTAGACAGGCTCGTTGGTCTTTGTTTTTCTCCCGTTTTGACTTTGTGGTCTCGTACCTGCCTGGTTCGAAGAATGTGAAGGCTGATGCTCTTTCTAGGAGCTTTGTGCCTGACTCTCCCGGCGTCTCAGAGCCAGCTGGTATTCTTAAAGAGGGAGTGATCTTGTCGGCCATTTCTCCTGATTTGCGACGTGTGTTGCAGAGATTTCAGGCTGGTAGACCTGACCCTTGCCCACCTGATAGATTGTTTGTTCCTGATAAATGGACCAGCAGAGTTATCTCTGAGGTTCATTCCTCGGTGCTAGCAGGGCATCCTGGGATTTTTGGTACCAGAGATTTGGTGGCTTGGTCCTTTTGGTGGCCTTCCCTGTCGCGGGATGTGCGTTCTTTTGTGCAGTCCTGTGGGATTTGTGCTCGGGCTAAGCCTTGCTGTTCTCGTGCCAGCGGGTTGCTTTTGCCCTTGGCCGTCCCGAAGAGGCCTTGGACGCACATTTCCATGGATTTAATTTCAGATCTTCCGGTGTCTCAAGGAATGTCTGTCATCTGGGTGGTGTGTGATCGTTTTTCCAAGATGGTCCATTTGGTGCCCTTGCCTAAGTTGCCTTCCTCTTCCGATCTGGTTCCTTTGTTCTTTCAGAATGTGGTTCGTTTGCACGGCATTCCTGAGAATATCGTGTCTGACAGAGGATCCCAGTTTGTGTCCAGATTCTGGCGATCTTTTTGTGCTAAGATGGGCATTGATTTGTCATTTTCATCTGCCTTTCATCCTCAGACTAATGGCCAAACGGAGCGAACCAATCAGACGCTGGAGGCTTATTTGAGATGTTTTGTTTCTGCGGATCAGGATGATTGGGTGACCTTCTTGCCATTGGCTGAGTTTGCCCTCAATAATCGGGCTAGTTCCGCTACTTTGGTTTCGCCATTTTTCTGCAACTCTGGTTTTCATCCGCGTTTTTCCTCGGGTCATGTTGAACCTTCTGACTGTCCTGGGGTGGATTCCGTGGTGGATAGGTTGCAGCGGATTTGGAATCATGTGGTGGACAACTTAAAGTTGTCACAGGAGAAGGCTCAGCGTTTTGCCAACCGCCGCCGCGGTGTGGGTCCCCGACTTCGTGTTGGGGATTTGGTTTGGTTGTCTTCTCGGTTTGTCCCTCTGAAGGTTTCCTCTCCTAAGTTTAAGCCTCGCTTTATTGGTCCTTATAAAATTTTGGAAGTCCTTAATCCGGTGTCTTTTCGTTTGGATCTTCCTGTGTCGTTTGCCATTCACAATGTGTTCCATAGGTCTTTGTTGCGGCGGTACGTTGTGCCTATGGTTCCTGCTGTTGAGCCTCCTGCTCCGGTGTTGGTTGAGGGCGAGTTGGAGTACGTGGTGGAGAAGATCTTAGATTCTCGTCTCTTTAGATGGAGGCTTCAGTATCTGGTCAAATGGAAGGGCTATGGTCAGGAGGATAATTCCTGGGTGGTCGCCTCTGATGTTCATGCGGCCGATTTGGTTCGTGCCTTTCACGCTGCTCATCCTGATCGCCCTGGTGGTTTTGGTGAGGGTTCGGTGACCCCTCCTTAAAGGGGGGGTACTGTTGTGAACTATATTTGTTGGCTCCCTCTTGTGGTCGCTAGCGGTATGGCACTTGGATTATCCTTCCCCAGGTTGGTATCCACCTGGTTCGTTAGGCCTTGGGTGTTCCTATTTAGACTTCCTGGAAACTCAGTCTAGTGCCTGGAATCGATGTAATCAGTCTATGTCTGTTTTCCTCCTGACTTCTGGTCCCTGAGTTTTGCAAGATAAGCTAAGTTCTGCTTTCTTATTTTTGTCCTTTTGCATTTGCTCTTATTTTGTTCCAGCTTGTTCAAAATGTGATTTCTGTTTTTGCTGGAAGCTCTAGGGGGCTGATATTCTTCCCCCACACCGTTAGTCGGTGCGGGGGTTCTTGGATCTTCAGCGTGGATATTTTTATAGGGTTTTTTGCTGACCGCATAAGTCCTCTTCCTATTTTCTGCTATTAATTAGTGGGCCTCTCTTTGCTAAATCTAGTTCATTCTTACGTTTGTCTTTTCTTCTTACCTCACCGTTATTATTTGTTGGGGGCTTGTATAATAACTTTGGGGTCTTTTCTCTGGAGGCAAGTGAGGTCTTATTTTCTCTGAAAGGGTTAGTTAGTTCTCCGGCTGGTGCGAGACGTCTAGAATCAACGTAGGTACGTTCCCCGGCTACTTCTAGTTGTTGTGCCAGGATCAGATATGCGGTTAGCCAAGTTACCACTTCCCTATGAGCTGGTTTTTGTGTTTGCGGACTTAGCTGGAACTCCTGAGATCCTCTACCACTAGGATCATAACACACAGGAGCACAAAATTACTGCAATCTGTTTTCAGAGAATGGAAGAGTGGTGTCCAAGGAGAATCATCCTTCTAAACACAGAAAACATATTTTTATAAGAATCATCCCTTACTATATTTACAAGTGGTGCAGACTAATCTGTATTGGAATATGGAGGTATAAAATATCTGCACTCTATGTAGGAAGGACAGCAAAGGCAAACATTGGCTCTGGACTTTTGTTACATGAGGGACTTCTTGTTGTTTTGTGGAGAGTTGTGGAGCGGAGGGTTTGTGACTGCAGTCTAGACACTCATCCCCAACACCCACTAGCTTGAACTTTAGAGAAAAACTTCTTAGTGTATATTTGAAGTGTGGGAAGGTTCAGAGGAAACCCACGCAAACAAGTGGAGAACATACAAACTCTATGCATATCGTCTTTGTTCAGATGCAGACATAGAAACCCTGAGCTGCAAAGCAACAATGTTAACCACTAACAGCCACCTGTTTTTTTTTGTACTTTTAACTTTTATAGTTGACATGTTGCTACATTGTTTGAGTGCTATTTTTGCCTTTTAACCTGAAGGGATGAATAAAAAATGAAGTTTCAACCTATGCCTGATGCCTTGAGTTCTAGGACATTCTGTCTTTGGCTTGGTAGAAAGCCAAGGCAAGCTTGTAGAGCTCTAATTTTTAGTGCATGGGACTATTCCCATAATACTTTACCAAGCTCTTTGTGCAAAATTTGCACCAAAAAACTAACTTTCCTGACTTTCACAATCTTTATAATTTTAGACATTTTTTGGACTTTATCCAACAAAGGACACTGAAAACAAGTATGGCCTCACCATAACTGGGTTTGGTCTAATATGAAACACTTTTTTGCCAAAAATGTACCACAATTTTGGCTCAACGTTTGCCAAACCTGTTGATACTGATGGGTTCGGCAGACAGTTCAATGTGTACTATAGCTCCCGACAGATGATTGTTGGGGGGTTAAGACTAAGGCATGTCCCATTTTGGACTGCTGATCCTTTTGTTCTCTGGAGACAAATGCAACCAGAGATGTCTGCCAGTAAATATAGAGAACACAGAAATGCTTAGCCGAGCAAGCACTCCTATGTAAGGGAGAACTAGACAAGATACCTGTCAGCCGAGCCACTGTTCTTCCAACAGTGTATGTAGCAGCATTTTGGCTGCTATTTATTTGTGTCTCGCTTGATAAAGGCCATGTGGCCGAAACATTGCTATATTGTTTGGATACTATTTTTGTCCTTTAATCTGATGGAATTAGTAAAAGGTAAAGTTTTATCCTGTTGCCAGTGCCTTGCAGTCTTGGACGTGACATTGTCAGACAACTAGAAAAACAGGTGTTTAATGTAAAACAAGAATCTGCAAAGATAACGAAATGTAAATCTCTTTTGAACTAATTAGTCTTCCTCACAATAACAGTGCCCCTGTGTGTGAAAACAAAGCATTTCAGGCCTTTCACTGGGATCAATGGATCATGCTGTGTAGTGTGTCCAGTGTGAAACCATATGGCAAAAGTGACAACACTGGAGTTAATGTACCCATACACATAAAGGTACCGTCACACTAAACGATATCGCTAGCGATCCGTGATGTTGCAGCGTCCTGGCTAGCGATATCGTTGTGTTTGACACGCAGCAGCGATCAGGATCCTGCTGTGATATCGCTGGTCATTGAACAAAGTTCAGAACTTTATTTGGTCGTCAGACCGGCGTGTATCGTCGTGTTTGACACCAAAAGCAACGATACCAGCGATGTTTTACACTGGTAACTAGGGTAAACATCGGGTTACTAAGCGCAGGGCCAAGCTTAGTAACCCGATGTTTACCCTGGTTACCAGTGTAAAATGTAAAAAAAACAAACTACATACTCACCTTCGCGTCCCCCGGCGTCCGCTTCCCACACTGACAGAGCGCCGTAAAGTGAAAGTGAAAGTACAGCACAGCGGTGACGTCACCGCTCTGCTGTTAGGGCCGGCACTCAGTCAGTGCAGGAAGCGGACGCCGGGGGACGCGAATGTAAGTATGTACTGTTTGTTTTTTTTACATTTTACGCTGGTAACCAGGGTAAACATCGGGTTACTAAGCGCGGCCCTGCGCTTAGTAACCCGATGTTTACCCTGGTTACCCGGGGACTTCGGCATCGTTGGTCGCTGGAGAGCGGTCTGTGTGACAGCTCTCCAGCGACCAAACAGCGACGCTGCAGCGATCAGCATCGTTGTCTAGACAGCATCGTTGTCTAGTGTGACGGTACCTTTAGACTACAGTCATACAAACCTGCCAATATCGGCAAATTTGGCCAACACCTACTTATATGGTGCCTCTAGACACTCTCTATTGACAAGTGATGTAAGTGAGAGAAGGATCCAGATTGGATTTCCTGTGGCCATTCCTTTTGTATTACAGTATTTAAGTGACAGTCTGGTAGTGGCTCTCTCATAGTTCACTCAGATGCCTTTGGCCAGGCATTTCTGTATATGGGGCAATCAGGGATGACAAATATTGATGGATCGATCATTTGGCTGACAGCTTTCTAATATGTATGGGTTCCTTTAGCACTCAGCTTTACTTAAACATTGGAGAAGACACAGTCTCAGACCATTAATAATTTGTCCCACTAATAACATCAGTTTTCAAGAAGACATATTCTACATGATTAGTATGTTAGGACACCTTTGATGTGATCCACATGATTGTTAGAATTATTAGGGCCGTGCTCAGTAGGATGACCGTGGTGAAGAGTTGCACAGTGGATGAGCATGTATGTCTTGTTTAATAGTTGGCCATACATATGGGATAACTGACAGCTAAAGGTACCGTCACACTCAGCAAGAGAACGACAACAATCCGTGACATTGCAGCGTCCTGGATAGCGATCTCGTTGTGTTTGACACGCAGCAGCAATCTGGATCCCGCTGTGCCATCGCTGGTCGGAGCTAGAAGTCCAGAACTTTATTTCGTCGCCAGGTCGGCGTGTATCGTCATGTTTGACATCAAAAGCAACGACGCCAGCAATGCCAGACATGGAGCTATCAACCAGCGAGAACGAGAAGTGAGTCGCCGTTACATCACTGGATCGCTCCTGCATCGTTCTGGAGTTGCTGTGTTTGACGTCTCTACAGCGACCTAAACAGCGACGCTCCAGCGATCTAGTTTAGGTCGGCTTGTTGTCTATATCGCCGCAGCGTCGCTGAGTGTGACGGTACCTTTAGGGCTCATTCAGCCATCATTTTAAACCTACCACCTATCCTCTTTTTCCAGTTTGTCACTGATGTTTCGAAATTAAGACACACACATTTTGGCTCCTGTTCTACCTTTTATTTTACTGACTTCTGTCAATTCATACATAAAATGACTTGTTAAACTTTCTGTGATATTCCATAATCCTATAGAGACTAAGTACTAATGATAAGTCAAAATTTTTTTTTATTCCCTTCAGGTAAAAATATTTAGTGGTTTTATGAATTAAAACCATATAACATACGCTCAGGAGGTATGTCCGATGGTGGCTACTGTCAGGATGGGTGCAGAGACTTCTGTCCAACATAGAAACCCGTTGTAACCTGTACCCCAATACATACGTTTCTCTGCAGTAGCGATCTGTAAAGTATAGAGAAGTTTGTTTCACTCTCCTATACAGTTATATAAACATTATGCATTTACATACCTGCCAGACAGAGGCTAAAAGAACACACTTTCAGCCTCCATATGGTGAATGGTCAGCTATGCCAACATTACAGTATATGTCGAGAAAAGCTCCCGATATATACTGCAGGCTAAGTGCGCAAGCGCAATCTGTACCTAGCCTAAGTGAGCTTAAAGGCCCATTTGCACTGCACAACCATCATGAACGGTCACCTGACAGACGAACAAAATGCTTGTTTGTAGGGTGAAATGATCTGTTGTGCTACACAAAAGATCATTGCTCTCAGCAACACATCATCCTGTGTAAAGAGAACTCAAGCTGCCGAGGTCAGTGGCGGCTTAGGTACACTGAACTATCTATTATAGATCAGTCAGTGCGCATCTGAACCCAGGTCGGCCTGTGTACACAGGCTATTAAATGACACCCAATCGGCAAACATGTTGTCTGTCTCTTGGCATTGAACAGTATAAATGGACCCTTATAGCTGTAACCATGCGTCGCCATCTCCTCTTTTCATTGGCGGTGGTAGGTTGATCTTCAGGTCTGTTTACACTGCGCGCTGAACATGCATGCCATGATATTTCGGTCAGTGCGCATCGGCTGCCATAGTTCTTGGTGGTTCAAGTCCTGTTTACACAGGAGGATGCGCAGTTGAGAGCTACAACACAAAATATAATTTCACCCGACAAACAAGTGTTTTGTTCATTCATCGAGTGGTCGTTCACAATAGTTGTGCAATATAAATGGACCTTTAGGCTGATAAAGACTAGGTACACATTGCATAAGCTGCCATTTTCTCGACAGAGAGAATCCTGCTCACACGGGACGATGCACTGCTGAGAAAGATGATCTTTTGTGCAGCATAAAAGTTCATTTCGCCCTACAAACGAGTGTTTTGCTCGCTCATAGGGAAATTAGCAGCCTGTCCAGACTGTACAATTATCAGGAAATTAGCATTCTCAGAAACACTGCTTTTAGTTTAAAGTCCTGATTCCTGTTAGATTTTGCCTACTCAGTACAATAAGGTTTGGTGTACAATGGGGTTAGAACCAATGAGGCTATTGCACAATACGTTATAATTTTATACAGATGTTAGATATGGAGCATCAGTGTGCCTACTCAGCACTTATCTTGTGCAACTTCCGTCCACTCAGCAACTAAAACAATAAAGTATACACCCCCACATTCATTGCCATCTATTAAAAATATTGATTTATGGTCTCAGGATTGTATGTTTAGTTCCATATTTATAGATACAAGCCTTATGTGGAATTTCTATACATTTTCAGGATGATGTGGATAAAGAATAGTTGTTTGAAGATGAATTTAGAAGAATTTATAGACATACACGCCCTTCTCGTGCTTCGCTTTATACATCTGGAACTGTCTTACAAGGAACTGCTGGTAAATTGGATTGTTGTGAATGCCTACTTCTGACTAAGCAGAAATTTGGATTGTGTTTTTTGAGCCCTAAATTAAACTTACTTCCAGTACGTATAAAAAACTAGTATGTGACAAAAATGTTTTAGCATGCAATGTACAATGATGTCATTTTCAGATAAAAAACAAATGAAAACAATTCTCACAAATGTTTATTTCTGATAAATTGTCTTTTATCTAAAGCCAGCCATAAGTGTCAGTGTTACACCACACCCAACAATTGTCTAATCCTTGGAGCAAAGATCATGTAATTTGGGAAATCCCTATTTTGAACAACTTTAATAATCAGAATTACTTTATTATTCGCTACACACCATCTCAGGGGCCCCATACCCAATAGATAGCTGGTGGTAACAGGATGGTTCTGCTGATCATTCTGCCAGCAGCTATCACACATGATACTTCCATACAGAGGAGGGCTTGCTCTGCTCCTATGTTGTTTATGAAAGAGGTGCTGCCAGACTCTTAGCAGCGGCTTATCTTGGCGAGAACAAAACGTTCTGCAGCCTAAGATCGGAAATGCTGGATCCTTATTTTCACTGCCATCAGCTGTCGGTTGAGACTTGGGAGGACCTCCCTTACATGTTACATTGTCAACCAAGACCAGTGATATCAGAAGTTTCGGCGACGTTAGCCTAATTTGTATGATTGCTTTCATTCTTGGGCCATTATGACAATTACATTGTTAGTCTGTCTAACCGAAGTTCCTACCATAAAAAATCATGGCATATCAAGAAAGTTGATGCACACAAAGGGTCCGATACATCAAGACTGGAATTGTTCATGCCGGTTTTCATGAAAAGATGTGCAGGAGTCAGATTCACAATCCTCTTCATGAACCTGGAGCGTTGGACAAGTGACGTGCCCCTCTGTGTGCACGTTGCCGCTAATCCTACTCTGGTCCCTGATGGTGTAAGATCTGTAGCGTACCGAATGCTACCATTTGTCATGAATTTGATGAGCAGAGGTTGCCACTCCCTGTCCCACCCCAGCTCCAACCACTTTATCAGAGCTGGACAAAAATGGTGTGAGAACATCAAAAGTTGCATCATTTTAGTGCAGCCACCAGTTGCACCAAAATGATGCAACTTTTCAAGATTTTTTTTTACACCAGAGTACTAAGCATTATGATTTGGTGATCATAGAATGTTAGAGTTGGAAAGGATCTCAAGGGTCGTGGTGTCCAACCCTCTGCTCAATACAGGATTCACTAAACCGCCTCAGCCAGATGTCGGTCCAGCCTCTGAAGGCTTCCATTGAGTGATAATCGACATCAATCAATTGATAATGATTGCTTCCATTGTTACTAAAATTAATCTTAAACAAAATATTAATATTAATGTGATGGGACATTTAAAAGTATTAGGGTCCCTTCCCATATGAAAAGAGATTGCCTGTTATTGACAGTTGGGCTCACATACATAACAGGAAATTAACTCAGGCTAAACTCACACCAACGACGTTCTGGCCATATTCTATATATTCTTGTATGTGCATTGGAAGATGTGGCTACCTCCAAGGCTTTTTTTTTCACTATCCACCTATCTTTCCAACATAGTTTTTAATTAGAGCAAGGTATAGCCTGCTCTTTCCTGTTCATTTCAGGTCTAACCACAGGAAGTGATGGGTCTTTTAGCATTAGGGTCCTTTTTAAAAAAGAGGTTTTCATTTCGTTAGCAGATGGGCCTCACACACAATGATCAAAATGTGTGCAAAGACCTTCACATTTTTATTAATGTGTAGTAATAGTGAAATTTATGTATACAATGTTTTCAGAGTGCACTTGCAATTATTGTATGTATACATCCACATATTTGTTTAACCCCTTGATACTCCATGACATACTACAAAGTCATGGAGGGTGCGTGTTGGTGTGTGACCAGGCCCAGGAGCTGAGCCCACTCCACACAAGGCACGTGCCAGCTGGGTTTCACAGCCAGCATCTGCCCCTATCAGCAGTGATCAGAGCTGAGATCCAACTGTTGCTTATAATAACCCTTTAAAAATGCTGATGTCAACCACTGACAGTGGTATTTAAGCAGCACAATTCTGCAAGGGAATCTGTTCTGGGCACCCATCGCCCCTTAAAACACACATTTAGGGTGCTGATATGGTGAAATGGCAGCTAGAGGCTTGCTGAGCATTTCTTTTATTTTGGTACCCCTGTGAAGTCCAGTGCAACATAGGAGACCATTATGATTATTATTTATTATTATAGCGCCATTTATTCCATGGCGCTTTACATGTGAGGAGGGGTATACATAATAAAAACAAGTACAATAATCTTAAACAATACAAGTCACGACTGGTACAGGAGGAGAGAGGACCCTGCCCGCGAAGGCTCACAATTTACAAATTATTCAAACTAGAACTGCTGTACATACCTCAATACTGTGGTATTGAGGTATATAGCGCAAGCGATCAAACCCTAAGAAGACTTAAAAGTTTAAAAAATAATTTTAATATATACATATATATAAATATAAATTAAAAACCCAACAACATAAAAGTTTGAATCACCCCTCTTTCCTCCATGTAAAAATCAAGAATTATCACGAATCTATATTTTTGGTATTTCCGTGTCCATCTATCAAAATATAAAATTATTTAACTTGTATGTGAAATGTCATAAAGAAAAAAAAACTAAAAAGCCAAAATGCAGTGCATGCGCAGATGGAGATCTTGGCACTAAGATCTCATCCCTCGAGACCTTGGTGCTAAGATCTCCTTCTATGCATGCACTGCCCCCGGCAGCCATTTTCCCGGAGTCCACCACAATGTAAACCATGGAAGTGCACGGGTCCCGGGCTTTCACAAAATGTTGGCGGGGCCCCCGTACCATCAAACACCCGCAGTGTCGCACCTCCAAACACCCCTTCATCCCAGTCTGCGGCCTTCAGCAACTCAACACTCTTGCCTCCTCCAGCAGCAACCCTGGGACCCTGCTCCACTGCGGCCAGTAAGGTATATTCGAATTATAAGATGCATCTCCATTTCCCCCCCAAATTTTGGGGAAAAAAAGTGCATCTTATAATCTGAAAAATACGGTAGCCTGTTAGGGTTATGGCATGTGATGCAAATTTCCCAGCTTTATAAAAACCCAGCCTCATCTAACCTTGTGCCAAAAATCAGCAGCGATGGGTTCTTCTAAGCAACTGCCTAGCACTCTGAAATTGAAAATGGTGGAGGCCCACAAAGCAAGAGAAGGCTACAAGAAGATAGCAAAGTGCTTTTAAGCTGCTCTTTCCTCGATTTGAAATGTAATTAAGAAATGGCAGTTAACAGGAACAGTGGAGGTCAAGATGATGTCTGGAAGACCAAGCAAAATTGCTGCTCTTAGGATTGCTAGATAGGCAAATCAGAGTTTTAAATAGGGCAGCAGAGGACCCACTTTCCAGAAATAGCCCCCACTCATTAGATATATACATCAGTTCAGAATACCCCTTCAAATTTTATATTGCCATTGAGAGAGGTAAAAATCACTAAATTTACACTTTGACTAAAACAGTTTGTGAACCTCTGGCATAAAATAAATGTGCGCATGCCATCATAAGATTGTAAAATTGTATTGCATTCATAACACCTGCTGTCTATACAGAAAAGTAGATAAGCTATCTGAGTGATTAGCAGGAGAGCTAAAGGCCCTGTCTCACTTAGCGACACTTAAGGCCCCGTCACACATAGCGAGATCGCTAGCGAGATCGCTGCTGAGTCACAAGTTTTGTGACGCAACAGCGACCTCAGTAGCGATCTCGCTATGTGTGACACGTACCAGCGACCCGGCCCCTGCTGTGAGATCGCTGGTCGTGTCGGAATGGCCTGGACCTTTTTTTGGTCGTTGAGGTCCCGCTGACATCGCTGAATCGGTGTGTGTGACACCGATCCAGCGATGTCTTCACTGGTAACCAGGGTAAACATCGGGTTACTAAGCGCAGGGCCGCGCTTAGTAACCCGATGTTTACCCTGGTTACCAGCGTAAATGTAAAAAAAAACAAACAGTACATACTCACCATCTGATGTCCGTCAGGTCCCTTGCCGTCTGCTTCCCACACTGACTGAGCGCCGCAAAGTGAAAGTGAAAGTACAGCACAGCGGTGACGTCACCGCTGCGCTCTGCTCTCACTGTACGGCCGGATCTCAGTCAGAGCAGGAAGCAGACGGCAAGGGAGCTGACGGACATCAGATGGTGAGTATGTACTGTTTGTTTTTTTTGGTAACCAGGGTAAACATCGGGTTACTAAGCGCGGCCCTGCGCTTAGTAACCCGATGTTTACCCTGGTTACCCGGGTGCTGCAGGGGGACTTCGGCATCGTTGAAGACAGTTTCAACGATGCCGAAGTCGTTCCCCTGATCGTTGGTCGCTGGAGAGAGCTGTCTGTGTGACAGCTCCCCAGCGACCACACAGCGACTTACCAACGATCACGGCCAGGTCGTATCGCTGGTCGTGATCGTTGGTAAATCGCTATGTGTGACGGGGCCTTAAAGCGATCCCGACAACGATACGACCTGTCAGGGATCGTTGCTGCGTCGCTATGTGGTCGCTGGTGGGATGTCAAACAGTGAGATCTTCCAACGATCGCTGCTGCGATCTCACTGTTTGACATCTCACCAGCGAGCTGTAGCGACCTGTACAACGATGTCACATGGGAGCTATTATGACGATTCAGTGTCTGAGTCGTCAACGAGGTCGTTGGTAAGGTGTCAAACACAGCGATGTGTGCTACCCAGCGGGACCTCAACGATCAAAAAAAGGTCCAGGCCATTCCGACACGACCAGCGATCTCACAGCAGGGGCCGGGTCGCTGCTACGTGTCACACATAGCGAGATCGCTACTGAGGTCGCTGTTGCGTCACAAAACTTGTGACTCAGCAGCGATCTCGCTAGCGATCTCGCTTAGTGAGACGGGGGCTTTATGTGCCCCAGGAAAGTCAGCTGAATTTAACTAGCCAAACTGACTACCTTATGTGTGTGAAAGTCTAGCAGAAGCTGTGTTACCTCTGTCAGTTGAGAGCACATACACTCTTGGAGCTTGTGTGCCTATGCAGTGGCTTGGAGGCATAGCTGTCAGAGGATGAGTCTGCGTTTGGCACCAAGAGTTGTTTCTCCAAGTTAAGTCACCCCATGACCTCTTTTCTAATAAGTTTAACACCTCTTAATAAAGTACAACTCCTGAAAATATTGGCTACTGAATGATTTGAAAAGTTCTAGCTGCGGATCTAATGCTATATTTCCGTGCTGCAGGGAGGAATAAGAACCTTTCATATATTCCTGTTCGAAGTGCATAGACTATTGTCATCTTTGTCAGGATGTCCTATATTTAATCATGTGGAATGAACTTTTTTAAAAAGTATAAAGTATTACTGTTTCAAAGGGAATCAATCCGTTTGTCAAGTTTTGGTGCCCCATCTGACAGCGGATGTAGGAGCAGATACCCTGATTTCAGCGATGTATCACTTATTGAGCTGAGTGCTGCAGTTTTGTTAAAATCACAGTTAAATCTGCTGCAGATCTACCAGAAACAGTGATTTTATCCAAAATACAGCAAGCAGCCCAGTAAGTGACACATCACTGGAATCAGTGTCTTAGTCTTTACATTATGCCACCATCAGACTAGGTGGCTAAAGCTTGGTGACAGATTTCCTTTAAGAGCTCCATTTTTAGGATATTGAGTGCTGGACTAATATTTTGATTATCTGATTTCAACCAGGGATTTTTGTCCTCCCCCCCCCCCCCGCGTGGATCTGTCAAGTTGTGTATAATTGAGCTGAACACACAGATACAGTATGTTTCAAGTGAAAGGTGGATGGAAACATAACGCTCTCCGGTGAGGAGCATTATTGCTATCGCCGTTTAAAGCAGAAAATATTAAATTTGCCCTGAACTATATTTAATCACCAATATCCATAACTACTACAGCAGCAATGAAGGTCAATTATATCAGAGGTTTTTAAGTGACCTTTTGCTTAATTTAAAGTGGACAATAGAGGCCTTTTATATGAAAAGGATTGTTGCTCATACACTTCCATTTACATGCAACAATGATTGGAAGGGGGTGCAGACTAATGACCCTTGTGCAGTAGTAATGCCAACTAGTGATATCTTTTTGGTACAATAAAACAAAAAAAATACATATATTTTTTCCTCTGATCTCCAGGCGGGTTTACACCGGGCAATGACCATTTGTACGAGTTTGGGGATTATTGGTCTAAGTAAAAGGCCCGTTAGTATCACGATTGCTTAGAAACGTGTGGTTCATATTGGTCAGTGTAAACAGGCGATTACTACTGTTTTTTTTAGAAATAGTTTACAATTGAGTTCAGACAGGAAGAAACATAAATAGAAGTGAGAAATCTAATGTCTATATAAAGCAACATCTCAGAGCACAACCAAACCGAAAACTCAGTACAGTGAGAACAGCTATACATCATGTGGCAGAATCAAGAGGTACCAGCATGCAATATGTTATCTTAGGTAATGACAAGGGTAGACATATCATTGGTGCAACGTGTGCAGCCGCACAGGCCCCCAAGAGGTAAGGGGCCCAATTCCACCCCCAAAACAAGTTGACTGTGCATTATGATGAGCTATTGGGCTGAAAATGGCCCGTCTATTGTTGCCGTACATGGGCCTTTCTCGGTCTGTGTCCGCCAGTGGATAATGCGATGATTGGCCATGCTAGTCTCAGGAAAAAATATCAAAAGGCTACTGTCATTTGACAGCGGCTTTTATCCAAACAAGAGGATTAAGCAATTGATTTCCAGCCAACTCATCCTTACAACAAGTCAGGGAACAACTGGAAGATCTCCATATGCATTAGATGGTTGCGGATCCTGTCAAAATCACCAAGTTTAACCAACTTTTTGCTAATATGTGCGGGGGCTGTTCGTGAGTTTTGAGTCAACCTTAAAGAGCAGGGAATAAGAAATTATGTGGATATACAATGAATTCCTAGCTATTGATGTGTACTAAAAAAATCATAAGGGGTTCCGAGGAATAACACTCACAAGACGATCGTCTGCCTAACGTAAAATGTGATCCAGGACATTTGTTTTACAACGTGCTTAAGAATTATAGTTGGTAACTAGCTGTCTGTTGTGCTCGGTGTCAATCTCTGCTGACACTGAGCGTTCTCAGAGTGCTCCTGACGGCGACTCCACATCACGTGAACAGAGCAGTGATTTTTCTTTTTCTTTTTGATGGGGTATGACTGCCGATGTCATTGTGGCACCCCTGAGGTCCAGTCGCCACAGAGGTACTGCAACTCGGTCGGAGGTGTGGTGCTCCGCTCTCAGGTAAGGAGGGGGGTATGATCCAGAACCCATACACTTACATCCAACACCAGACCTCTCAGGGCCTGGGAGGAGCTAGGTAGAGGGTGTGGGTGGAGGAAGTGGAGAGTGTGACAGTTAGAGGGGTTGTCATGGAGACAGTAGGAGGAGTCACAAAAGGTCTAGAAAGTTAGTGTGTCTGTGAGGAGGAGTGAAGGAGACGTAAGAGAGAGTTGGAGCTGGGGACTTGAGCAGTGAGGAGCTCATCCCAGCACCAGAGGACAGACAGAGAAAACAAGGAAGATAGAGAGAAGCTCCTGACAGAAAGAAGAGGAAGAAGGGGTCCTAGGGGCATGGGTAGTGAGGAATTCAACCATGGGGCCCGTATCCATGCAGACTGTAGTTGGATGGAGCAACCGGGTTGCAGTGGGGGAACCGGCCCCTAGCCTAGTGGAGAACTTCAAGGCTCAACTAGCCAGCCAGAGGCTGTGGTATCTGTACGTGCCACAGCCGCAACCACACACACTCACTGAAAAGGCAGCCACATAGGGTCAAGGGGACCAAGAGGTCATCGCCCAACAAGATCCAAGGCTGCTGGCTTGGGACACTGTGTGTGAAGGCGCAGGGCAGGAGAAGAGAGATCCAGCACAGAGAGACGGCCATGGAAGGAACATCACAACGGGGTCCTGGTGGAGTGCACCCCAAACTACCTGAGAGCTGGCTGGGCCACTGACCTGGAGGACACAGCACCCCAGCTGGGGAGTAACATCCGAACTGTGATTACAATTTGGAAACTACACCCTGCTGTGTCCTCTGAATTATTGCTGCGCCACCTGCCCTGCACCACAACATTCACCATCATCACATTTAACACCATAACTGCCCTGGGCCTAGCTCTACCCATGGAGAGCTGTACCAACTCTGCCACGTAACCAACTGCTCCAGTGGACCTGAATCGCAGCATCAGCCATCCATTGCCAAACACGACGGGTGGCGTCATGAACAGTCTCCCCATAAACTTTATTTCCCTTTAATTAAACATATATTGGACGCCCAGGGCCACGGACCGGGTCATTGCTGCTGTGACCACCCCCTTAAGAACCGTCGGACCCGGCCTGAGTGTCCCACGGCCCTAGTGGGCCCTCCATCAAGCTGTTAGACAGCCAGCTCCCGGCTGCCTAACCATGGAAAGCCAGCTGTCAATCAGCATGATGCTGGAAGTCAAACCCCAGAAGAAGAAGAGCTGGTCTGTAGATGTGGAGCAGCTGAATCACCGGCGTTAGGTAGAACAGGCAAGTAGGTGCCTTTCTTAGCAACTAATGTATCTGCCTGTTAGTTTTTAGCCCCCCCCCCAAAAAAAAAGCCTTGGAAAATCTCTAAGGCTACGTTCACATTTGCGTTGTGCGCCGCAGCGTCGGCGCCGCAACGCACAACGCAAACAAAAACGCAGCAAAACGCATGCACAACGCTGCGTTTTGCGCCGCATGCGTCCTTTTTTTAATTGATTTTGGACGCAGCAAAAATGCAACTTGCTGCGTCCTCTGCGCCCGGACGCGTGCGCCGCAGGGACGCATGCGGCGCAAAACGCAAGTGCGACGCATGTCCATGCACCCCCATGTTAAATATAGGGGCGCATGACGCATGCGGCGACGCTGCGGCGCCCGACGCTGCGGCGCAGAACGCAAATGTGAACGTAGCCTAAGGGATGTACCACTTAAGAGCCCAGGGACGCTCACTGAGGAGTTTAGGACTGTCTATAAGTGGACACTATTTCAAATATTTTATATCTGAGAGAATTGAGAGCAGATACAAGCCTATATACTATATACATGGGCAAATCTCCACCAATTGGGTCTAACATTGTAATATGAGAGATGATTTTTGCGGCTTTACACATCAGAAATTCTTCTAGTGGAGAATAAAAAGTACATAAATAAAATGATAAAAATCATAGTAAATAAATAAAAATGTAAGTGCTCTATTTAGCTTCATAAGTAGGTTTTTCTCTGTGTACAGAACAGCCACATAAATAAATGACTTAAATGGAAAAGTCGACCTCATACAAGGCAGTACACGAGCCCCCTGTCCTTCTGTGGGTTTGATAAACTAATGGCATGCTGTCATAACCTTCTGCTATTAGAATACTCTTTTAAGGCTTCTCACAAGAATGCTATGTGTGATTACTGCGATTAATATTAGACTTTATGGAGGAGGCATTCAGTGTTACGTGCGATAATCACGGAGATTCCAGCTTTGGTGGATTCTGCTGGTATCCCATGGTCAGCTGCGGGGAATAGAAGACACGGGAAGCACGCTATTCATCGCTAATGCTGGAATGACATCCTGATATTGCGTTTTCTTGTATAGTGTATCCCTTATATATGTGGGCAGGGGGCAGTGAGAGAGTTAATACAAAGGCATGTTTGTATACTATCCCTGCTTCCTTTGCCATGCCTTACTGTAAGCAAACCAAGGAGTCATGTTACAGCCGCCACCATAAAAACTACACACACCAGTGTCCTGAGCAGGAGGGCGAGCTGATTTGTGCAATATGTCAGGCTACAGAATATAAGGTTATGAATCCTATTAAGAATCAGTATTTCAGACTCTGTTCACATCTTGCTTTACTCATCCATCAGAGATATATGTCGGAAGTATTCCTTTCCTGATGGAAGCCTCTGATGTATGACACTGTCTAGACAAACACTGGCGTGTATTGGTTACTGACCGCCTTCGGAAAAGAAAACGCTTACCACGTGGTGCCACAACTATATTTGGGAAAAGATGGCAGTCTATGCTTTCAAGTACTGGGAAAAAAGTGATGCCATCAGCTGACATACATTGGGTGCAAGGGAGGCCATGGATTTGTGCGAGCAAGGAGCCAAACATGAAGTCACGAAGTATGACGAGAGCAATGTTCTATTACATTTACAGAATTATGGCCACTTGACGTTAAAGGGGTTGTCTGACCTTAGGCTGCAAGTCTGCAGCCACTTTATGTGAGTGCAGACTTGTGAATCCTCACATCGCTCACTGTGAGGATTCTCCTGTGCCGATGCCAAGAACAGGGAGGGGGGGTGTGTGACCACAACTATGTGATTTGCATACATCCAGTCATGTGCCAACTAGACGTGTGCGAACTCGCTCAATGCAGTTGTATTTAGCTAGACCAGAGATGTCTAGTTGGAATGTGGCCAGGAGTATACAAATCGCATACTTGTGGTCACATGACCTTCCAATGCCGGCACCGGAGAATCCTCACAGCCTGCAGTGCACACAATGTGAGGATTTACAAGTCTGCAGTCATGTAGAGTATCTGCAGACTTGTAGCCTAAGCCTGGATAACCCCTTTAACACTCACTATGTATCTTTTTACTTTTGATACTGCAATGTTGAAGATAACCTGTCAGCTAATTCATGCTGTCCAAACTGTGGGCTGCATGAATCAGTGTCTGACTGCATAATTGTAGCTCTATATATTTATATAAAATAAAATATACACTAATTATTCATAGCCAGAGATGGGGCTTCTCCCCACACCGCTTGGTGATTGACGTGTCGCTGTCGATGGGAGAAACCTGTCACCTCTGGCAGTGCTAGGAGAAGCTGGCCGGGAATATTGCCGGACTCGTCTCTGCCTATGGTCCCTGAATATCGGTCTCAACAATTGTGACTGCATACAAGTAAATGCCCCTCATAATGTGGTATCTGAACGTGAAAAAAAGGTACATGACCCCTTATGAAACTGGAGGTAGGTGAATGCACAGCAAAGTCATTGAATATTATGGGCACCCCGTTACAACCGCCAGCTTACTTCACTGCTAGGGTGCCTAGGGAAGTCACATCAATGATATAAGGGAACAAAGAAGCATAATGAGGTGATATGAGTCTTTTTGCTGAGTTTTTGGAGCAGAAACTCAGCAAAAACTTCAAGTTTTTTGACACTTAGAGAAGGATTTAGAGAGTTTCTATACTCCTCGAAAAACTCAGTGTGCACATCACATAGTGGGGATCCACACACAGATTTTTCGAAAAACTACTGTTGCCTGAAAAAGTGGCAAAAAAAGTGCTGCAAAAACACACAATGGTTTTTGTTACTTCTTTTAACCTCTTCAGGATTTGGAAATTATGAAACTGTTGAGAGAAGTAACATGTTCACCGGCCCATTAGGAAGTTACTTCCTCCGTGAAGCCCCGCCCTCGGCCGCACCTCCGCCACTAGCTCCGCCTACCTCTGCATGCGGCCGGCATGCGACCTCCGTACCTATCTTTAGCATTAGGTACGCAGGTCGTGCGGCTGTATGCGGATGCTGCCGCATGCGTCGTTTTGACGATGGAGAAAAAAAAATGCTACAGGCTGCGTCCTACGCTGGTCGCTGCATCGTCAAAATGACGCATGCGGCAGCATCCGCATACAGCCGCACGACCTGCGTACCTAATGTTAAAGATAGGTACGGAGGTCGCATGCCGGCCGCATGCAGAAGTAGGCGGAGCTAGCGGCGGAGGTGCGGCCGAGGGCGGGGCTTCAAGGAGGAAGTCCGCAGCCTGCCGCAGATCAGGTAGATGCAAGTGTGAAAGTAGCCTAAGCCTATAAAAACCTGGTGGCTCTGCTGCCAGAAAGAAAACAGTGTGTTCACATACACTTTTGCAGCTTTTATTCCCAAATGTATCCAGGGTTTTCTTTTGCAAAAATACTTCAGCCAGATGTTTGGTTGGAGCCAGAAGTGAACTATAATGTGTACTTAAAAATGTTTCTTTTTTGTTGCATGTTTGTGACTTTTTTCTTCACTGAGTCACTGCGATTTTTGGATTTATTGCATTAAAATTTTAAGAATTAAAAAAAAAGCCGCCAAAAAACACTTAAACACTTGTAACACTGCTGCCGGCACTCAGATCGGAGCGTGCGGCCGCATAGGAATACATGCAGCCGCACGTTCCGCTCCTCTGTGCCACGTGCAGTGCCGGGTATTGCCATGGCAGACTCATCCGAGTTTCGCACAAGTGAGTATGAGCCGTTATTGTGAGTAAATACCATTATCTGACGTGACAGGTTTCCTTTGCGGTAGGAAACTGTATTTGACCTTATATTATTTATTAGATTGTTGTTGTAGAAATTGGATGCCATATGCACATGTAAATCAAACATACGGATGACAATACAGATGAAAAATCATCGGTTTTGTCATAGATGAAGAACGGATGATTTTTCACACACTTGTTTATACCCGGCCGTTGCGACATAACAAAAGGGTGAAATGTGATGCAAATCTGCAGAATTTAGGCAATGAAATCCACTGAATTTTTTTCTGCTGTGGATTTTCTGCTTGATAATTCACATTCCACAAAACACATTCATCCTCCTCAAAAAAAAAAAGGCTCGGGTCAGACGGCAGTACATTCTCTCATCCGAGAGAGAATCGTGCTGATTATGCAAATGACACTCTGATTAGCGTTTGATCCGAGTGTCAGCATAGTGCTATCTGGTTTACTCGGATGAGAGAATCGAGAACACTCTGAGGAGAAGATGGAGAACACAACTCCTCCATCTTCTCCATTGTGTCAAACCACTGACATCGGACTGCATTCAGATGTCATCCGAGTGTAGTCCGATCACTTCCACGCACTCATAGACTTATTGAATCAAACTTGGATGTGCTGCGATTTTTGCTGCAATCTGACTTGTGCACAGCCGCATAAACTAACATTGGTCCAGATGCGATCCAATGTTGTGTCGAATCGCACTCGGAGCGATAATACGATGGTATGAGCGAGCCCTAAGTCAGATCTTGCAGATTGGCAGCATGTAAACCTTATTGATCCCCCTTATAGGATGTCTATATATTTAGAATGCCAATTCATAGGTAGGTGGATGGTAGAACTCGCCTTGGCGATGGCAGTTAAATATTTGCTAGGATACAAGAGTTGGCCTTCAGCCTTAGAGGCGGCCTCCTCCTCAGTATATACACTTTACATTCCACACCAGGGCCATGGCGCTTTGTTTATAGCAGTGTGACCTAGTAGTCTTAAACAAACACAGGGGTTGTCAGAAAATGAGGACCTCCAGCCCTCCTACTCAACTCCTTTCTGTCTTCACACCCTGCTTGATAAGGGAGCAGGCCATAATTCATTTCCCAGTCTGCCATCCTTCATTAGTGATTTAATGGCAAGGCCTACTACTACTCTGCTCCTGAGCATTGCCATTCATCTACATGGTCCTCATATAAATCCCTCATCTCTGGTATACATTACACAGACACAACCAGTAATAAAACAACACTGAAAGCACAGCAACATCTCGGTTTAGTCAGAATAAATAAACTGTATGCAAGGAGACTATTCAGCTGCCCAGAGCAGCAGGCGCCCATTCCAGCAGTTGCAGCGATCCAGTCCGGAGCTTTACTACTGCTGCTGCTTACTGGCTGCTGATGTCACTCCTGTAACACCCATATTTCTTTCACGCTCCCCTCCTCCCTCCTCAGCATTGCAGAAACAAGACAACTGATGGGATCTTTTCTTACAACCTTTACACCAGCACAAGCACCAGTACAGTGCAAGGCTTTTCAGGGTTACATTGAAAGAAAAGACAAGTTATCAAATGTTCCTCCTCATTGCAAAGACATTGAAAATAAAACAAAAATCCATAAGGCTGAAAAAAGATATAATTCCCCATGTTATATTTTACCTCACAATCGCATTTGAAAGGTTCAGTGTACAGTTTTAATACATGTGATAAAGCCTTGTAATCACACCTATATGAATATGTTTCTACTATATGAACTAATTTGTATTAGGCTGTGGGAGTAACAAGCACAAGGGCTGTACCGCGCTACACAGTATGTTGGTGCTAAAATATTGCATAAAAGCAATTAATTCACAATTTTTGTGACTGATCACATATAAAGATTGTTGTAACATAGGAATGTGCAGATGGCAATATGCATAAAAACTGAATGATCATATGAAAAGTGTTCTCTGGGAATAAAAAAATATAAATAGTAATAAAGAAAACATAATAATGAATAAATTCCTAAATATCTTCAAATAGCAAATCCTACTAGTTTTGTCATTATAGAATTAAAATGGCCATTGTATTGTAAGGCTATGGTCACACTATCAGTATTTGGTCAGAATTTCACATCAGTATTTGTAAGCCAAAACCAGGAGTGGGTCAAAAATACAGAGTTGGTGACGTGTTTCTATTATAGCTTTCCCCTCTGCTCCTGGTTTTGGCTTACAAATACTGATGTAAAATACTGACCACATACTGCTAGTGTGACCGTAGCCTTACACTGATAGAACCCTGTCCTAGGATGTTAATAGAAAGATCATGTGCAGTAGGAAGCTCCACCTTCCGTTCTTCATGTGTAGGAATATCTTATTCCAGTGAATATTCTGATCTAATATTGGAGATACTAGAGGTACTGAGGTAAGAAGAGGCTGCTCACACTGCTGTCCATCTTGACTGTCGGACCTAATACTAGTGATACCACAGGTACTGAGGTAAGAAGAGACCGACCACACTGATGTCCACCCTGTCTTTCTGATCTACTACTATAGATTTCAGAAGTGGTGAGGTAAGAAGGGGCTTCTCACATTGATGTCCACCCTGTCTTTCTGATCTACTACTGTAGATAACAATTGTGCTGAGGTAAAAAGAGGTCACTCACATCGCTGTCCACCCTGTTTTTCTGACTAAATACTGGAAATACCAGGGGTCCTGAAGTAAGAAGAGGCTGCTTACACTGCTGTATACCATGTATTCCTAATCTACATGGTATACAGCAGTGTAAGGAGCCTCTTCTTACTTACTTACTGGAGATACCAGGGTTGCTTAGGTAAAAAGCAACCATTCACACTGCTGTCCATCCTGCTTTTTAGCTTAATCATGGATATACCAGGGTTGCTTAGGTAAGAAGCGGCCATTCACACTGCTGTCCATCCTGCTTTTTAGCTTAATCATGCATATACCAGGGCTGCTTAGGTAAAAAGCGACCATTCACACTGCTGTTCATCCTGCTTTTTAGCTTAATCATGGATATACCAGGATTGCTTAGGTAAGAAGCGGCCATTCACACCGCTGTTCATCCTGCTTTTTAGCTTAATCATGGATATATCAGGGTTGCTTAGGTAAGAAGCGGCCATTCACACTGCTGTCCATCCTGCTTTTTAGATTAATCCTGGATATACCAGGGTTGCTTAGGTAAGAAGCGGCCATTCACACTGCTGTCCATCCTGCTTTTTAGCTTAATCATGGATATACCAGGGTTGCTTAGGTAAGAAGCGGCCATTCACACTGCTGTCCATCCTGCTTTTTAGATTAATCCTGGATATACCAGGGGTGCTTAGGTAAGAAGAGGCTGCTCACACTGATGGCCATCCCATCTTTCTGACTAAATACTGGATATACCAGAGGTGTTTAGGTAAGAAGAGGCTTCTCACAGTGATGTCAACCCCATCTTTATTATCTAATACTGGAGATTCCAGAAATGGTGAGGTAAGAAGAGGCTATTCACTGGACTGCTGTCCATCCTGTCTTAATGATCTACTACTGGAGATAAAAGGAGTGCTGAAGTAATAAGAGGCTATTCACACTGCTGCCCCAAGCTGCATGTCTGATCGAATATTGGAGACACCATGGGTGTGGTAAGAAGAGGCTGGTCAGATTGCTTTTCACCCAGTCATTTTTAGCGGTCCTGAGGCACTGCTGCCTACCCTGTGTTTCTTATTTACTACTGGAGATTCCAGTAGGGCCAGAATAAGAAGAGACCACTCACACTGCTGCCCATGGTCCACCCTTTCTTTCTGATGACAGTTCAGGCAGAGGGCGCACACTAGTGACGTCATCGTGCCCTCTGACCTGAACATCACAGCCAGAGGACGGAAGACGCCACAGTGGTGGAACACGAAGAGGTGAGAATCGCAAGTACCAGGGCCCAGAGCAAGCAGGCCCCCTCGCCTGCTCAGGGCCCCAGCACTTGCCTAGGTTCGCTGGGTGCTAACGCCGCCCCTGGTATGAAGGCGCACTCATCCGCATGCCTATGCCTGCTCATATTTGATGCCTCAAAAAATGCAACATGTTGCGCTCGCCACACACCACGAAACAGCGCATGCGGACTCATCCGCATGCGAACT
Source organism: Ranitomeya variabilis (assembly GCF_051348905.1). NCBI lineage: Eukaryota > Metazoa > Chordata > Amphibia > Anura > Dendrobatidae > Ranitomeya > Ranitomeya variabilis. The sequence continues at coordinate 885,832,050 of NC_135232.1, read as the reverse complement.
GATGCAAATGCATGTCCCTGCATGCACAATGTTAAATATATGTATACAAGACGCATGCATATCTATACGGATGTATACGCTGCGCACAGATACGCTAATGTGAACCCGGCCTAAGTTAGTAGCGGGGATCCCCTATTCAGGATATCCTTTTGTTAGCTAGTGATGTGGGCTGCATCTATTATGGCATTTTTTGTTGGACTACCTCTGGCATAGAACCGATACTTGTTCATTTCTCCAGAACTTTCAGCAATTTTGAGTGCTTGTAATTTTACTTCCGCACTGGAGCTAATTGACAAGGACTCCAGCAGTGTAACTTTCTGTTCTCAACTAGTCTCTGAGGGACTGATGTAGGTTAAAAAGCTATTTCCTGTAAGGCCATGTTCACACTGAATTTATGTAGTATGTTCAGAGTTTCCATCTGAATTCCCAAAACCTGGGACCATAACACAAACGGATTTCAAACTCTTTTTCTTTTTTGTTTTTGTTCAAGAGAATCCAATTTTTTCATACAGACATAAAAGCGTAGTTGCCTCCCTTCTTGTGCCTATCTGCAAAAAAATTGGACACCATCAGGAAAAAAGTACAATTGGAGTATATTTGAACTCCGTTTGTGTCACTACAATCTGTGGCTCACTTGGGGTCCTGTTGGGATCACGTTTTTTGGGGACTAAAAAAAACTGCAGGACTCAATAAACACAATGAACAGTTCCTGACTGATTACCTTCAAAGAGCCTAAGTAAGGTACAGTTATATACACATTGCGTCAAACACTTATCCGACAGCGTTTCTCAACGCATACTGTACTGTTCCCATAGACCCCCATTCATCCAAGAGAGGTCAAAAATGTGTTATTTTGGCCTCCATCTGGATTCTACACCATGGTCTTATACAGAGGGACAATGCAAGACATACAGTTGCAATCAAAATTATTCAACCACATTACAAATAATATTTCTCAGCAAAATTTACAAACTTTCTGCTGTTTGCAAACAACCAATCAAATAAGAACGGTGTAACTAGCTCAACATAACTAATATAGCAAGTGGTTTCTCCAAATTCGCCACAAAACCCCACTATTAATGACTACTGTACTCTCAGGATTATTAACCCCCCTCATGACAAGCATCTTTAGCACTTTGTAGAGCCCCTTTGGCTGTTATAATCTAATGAAAATGTGATGTATAACCACACTCCAGCTTATGTCAGTGTTCCTTAGGAATCTTAGCCCATTCCTCATAGGCAATGACCTCCAGTTCACCAATAGTCGAGGGTCTCCAGGTCGTTAAAGCATTGAAATGTGGAAATGTTCAAAAGCATTGAAATGTTTCTAGAGATATTGCTGGAATCACAGTCCACAAGTTCAAAGTTAATGGAACACTGGCTACACTATCTGAACGTGGCAGAAAAAGGAAGCTATCATCAGCTTTGCCGTCACTGGGCCTTCCAACAGGACAATTATCCCAAGCATACCTCAAAGTTCACCAATGCCTGGATTCAAAAGAAGTCCTGGAAGATTCTACATTGGATGTCACAGTCACCTGACTTGAATCCCAAAGAAAATCTTTGAAAGGGTTTGAAGAACGCGGTTATAGGACACAGACCCAAAAATATTAGTGAACCGGAGACCGTCGCCAGGCTGGCTAATCAAGAGAAGAGTCATGGATGCTGGGAGGAAGGAGGTGGTTTTTATGGCTTCCGTCCAGTGGTCTGGCTGCTGCACTGGATCGGGTGAATTGATTTGCAATGGATTAAATATGGCGTTACTAAAAACTAGTGATGCCACTTCCATTTACTATGGTTGTGCCAGTGTGTCTACATTTTGTCTAAGAATTCCTAGGCTCTGTTCACATTTCCATATCTTTTCCGTTTCTCTGTTTTGTTTAGACCAGACAAATGGATCAGATTAATGGAATTGGCATCCTGTGCATTTCTTTGTTAAATGGAAGCAGAGGTTCGCCATTGATTTTCATGGGTTCTCAGCTTTCCGTTTGATGTTTATTTTTAGAATGGAATAACGAATTTCTGCCTGCAGGAATTTTTTTTCCCCCAGTCTAAAAATAAATACAAATCTTTCTTCTCTGCTTCCCTTTGAAACAGGCACAGGATACATTTTTTTTTCTAAACGGACATGTGAACAGAGCCATAAGCTGCATTTAAACTGTAAGATAATTGTGACCAAGCATTGATAAAACCAATCGTTTCACGATTATCTTACCGTTTAGAAGGCTGTCAATCACCCTATGAATGAGCAAAGTGCTTGTTCATTGGGTGAAAAAACTTTTGTTCGGAGCTAAGTCTCATTGCACTGCGTAAACAGGACTCACACTGCCGAGAAAGATGGCAGCCAATGTATACTGAGCAATCTAGTATAGGTTGCTCAGTGCGCATCGTTTACTGCGGTCTACCTGTGTAAACAGGCATACAAACGCCGATCGGTAAAACTTTACTGATCAGGGGTTGTATTGTGCTGCTGGTCAGACCCTTACACTGCACAGTGTAATACATAGCAATAAACAAAAATAAAAACCTAGCCATGATCCTTAAACGTAATAAGAGCCTGAAAGGGGCATGTCTACTGTGAAAATATTTCAGCATCCCCAGAATAGTCCTTGTTGAATACTTTAACTATGAACATCTGTTAGACTGATCAACTTGCTACTTGTATAACCGGCTTCATGAAATACCTATGTAAGAGGACAACCATAAAAAAGTCACAACAAACACAAGGACATGGAGGAATATACTTCTACAAGACTTCATGCACATAGTAAAGCTGAATCGACAGAACCTGTACGATATGTGGAAACCCAGTGGATCTATGTTATGTGCCTGCAATCTGTGTGCCACAGTTTGGAGTCCATATTCTCCCTAGAAGTAATGGTTCTCTGCAAAAAGGCATTAAAACATATGAATTAGGAGGCACATTTAGGTAGAGGATGAATGGTATCTGGCCATAACAGAGTTTTGCTGGGGCTTTTGATAGCGAAAGCATACAATAAGCACAAGAAGTCAGAGACATTGGTGTAGACAGGTAGCAGTGGCAGACATACCATTGGTGCAACCTGTACAGCCGCCATGTAGAGAAGAAGGAGTCCATTCCCAAAGCAGTTGGAATTGTCCATTAGAATGAGCTATTGGACTGGAAAGGGTCCATATACTGTATATAGGTGTATGCTTCCACGTTCAGGATACGGCAGCGCTTTGGATGCAGCACATGTCCGCTCCGTCCAAAGCGCTGCCAGCTTATGTACGCGCGGTGATTCCGCAGCTGTTCACTGAACCATGTGGAATCACCTTATCCTATACATTGGATGGTGATATTTATCTTGCGGAGACTGTGTCTCCGCAAGATAAACTGACATGCTGCGGTCTAGAAAGACATGCCGCATGTGCGTATACTCAGGGAAGTTGGAGGCGTCCCTGCACACATAGTGGAGATGGTATTTCATAAAATCCCATCCACTATACTGTAATATCTGGCTGCTGTGGATTGGACGCTGTGGCTGTACGCAGCGTCCAATCCGCAGCGTTTACTGACCGTGGAAACATACCCTAAGGGTCCACATATATACCTGCTACAGCAAGTAGGCTCTCTGGCTAATTGTAGGTGACCCTCTTAATTAAAACCATTGAGTCATATGATTTCAAAGCACGAGGTGCGAAATGCTCCCAGAGTGACAACTTTGTGGACACAAGAAAAATACACGCAGATGGCCAATTACATTTTTCCCACTATTTAAGTACTCTTTTTGCTTGCATTTTTTTATTACTTTTGTATGATTCAAAGCACGGCACTTTGTTTTTCATGTGACAAGGCGGACATATTGGAATGCACATTGACATGCTGTCATAGAAAGAAGTTGCATTTTCTAACAAGGCCCCAAAGACTCTCATCTGACCGTGGTCAACTTGTTTTGTGCCAATCAAAATTGCATCTCTGGTTATAGCAGCTAATGAGCAGACAAGAAGAAATGTCTAGCTGTCAGGTTAACAATACCGTGGAGAAAGGAAGTAAGGGAGGCTGAAGACCTTAAGGATCATGCAGATTCTGCGTAATGACCTACACTACATTTTACTTTTTATAAGTGCTGGAGACTATACAAAATAAGCAGATTATAAGTATTCTGCCCTCCTCTATATTTAATCTATACATCTACAAGCCAAATGGTACATTGTAAATGAACTTTTTGTGCCTTTTAGTCTGTTATAGGCTTTTTAATATGATTTTTTAAATTCAATAAATCTCAAATTGGGAGAAGCCATACTTTATATGTTCAGAACCTAAGTTCTCCTTTCAGCATGTCACGTTCTGACCTTAAAGCTGGCAAAAGCCATCAGTCATCTGACATCCAGCTTCCAATACCCCATGCATGGGAATGCTCACCTTCTTCTTACATTTCATGATTGGCCAAAGAAATGATAAAAACTAATAGAAAATAACATTCACCTTGAGTGATGTCATAAATTAATCAAAAATATAAATAAAAATCCAAAGCCATATTGAATTTTAATATGAATAATATACAGTACCTTACCCTATAGCATCACGTCTGCTGCCGTGCAGAGGGTTTAGGCAGGAAAGTACGTTTGGGAACCTGTTTACATGGTCTCAATGCCAAATGGGCACAGTATCACAAGTCTGGCAAAACATTCTTGCTCAAAAATTGAATCATTATTACAGCACTTGGGCATAAAGCCAGGAGAGGCAAAGCGTGTCTGAGTCACTCATTAAAGGGAAAAACGCCAGATAGTCAATGTCATGCATAACTGCAATTATCAAGGTCTAGGGATTGGCTAATTTAGCTTGACTAACCCAAAAAAGGAAAAAGTCATGCCATGAGGTTGTGGTACATAAGCTGATATCAATGTCCTTTACAGTGCAAACATAATACAAGGTCTTCTTCAGACCATTGTAGCATTAATACTTCTTCTATACTACATAAAGTAACATCCATACATGGAGAATTTTAGATGTATACTTACTGCCAGATGACGGATGGAGAAACATTACATTGGATTAATTGCCATGCAAAAAATGGAGCAAAAATTTTGAAGGTCAATGTATAGGATTGATGTCTAGACAAGCTGACGTTATTCTAGGTGTAGAAGGCTTTTCCATGCAGCTGGATGATGCCGTAGCTGTGTCGGGTTCACATAGGGACAGACTCTACAGTAGCGGTACTGTGATAACTGAATGAACTAATGACTTATCAGAATGTAGGTCATAGGGTATACATACAGCGCTATCAATTTCGAGTCATTAATGTGACAACGACTTAAATAGCCGTGGCTCAGGAAGTATGTTTCCCACAGTTTAATGTGCAGTATATAACTTAACACATTCCTTTCCACTCGATCACTTGCGTAACGAGCTTCACATATTAATGTATTATGCTCAGATATTGCTGATCTGAATGAAGAATAGGTAAACTAAATCATTATGTTAAAAGTCTGTAAAAAGATACATGTCACCTCTAAACTGAGACTAAAATTCCATATCGGAATTCGGTAGGATTTGGAGTAAGTAAGAAAAAATATCCAGAAACCAAACACTTGCATCTGAGTGAGAGCTTGGTGCTAAAAATGCTTGACAATATTAAAAGCAATTTAAAGGGAACCTGCCACCAGGTTTTACAAATATAAAGTATGGCCACCACCTTTAAGGCTTGTTTTACAGCATTCTAGAATGCTGTATGTATGTCTCCAATTCACTGTGCATAGCACAAAGAAGGGCCTCAGTCACTGTCCGGTCCGATGGGTGTGTCTGGTCTTGATCTGACGCCTCTACTCTTCCTACAATCGCCGTCCTCCATCTCTGCTTCATGTGAATGATGCATCCTACGTCATCCATACAGTGTCCCCGAATCCCTAGCCAGGACAAAGTACTGAAATGCACTGATGACCAGGAAATAAAGCAAGCACATGCGCACTACAGTACTTTGGTCAGCCCTCAGCACGCCTACACAGGAGCGCGGTTGGGAGAGACTGTGTGGATGGTGTAGGACGCATCATCCACATGAAGCAGGGAAGTTGGATGGAGACACTTTTTTGTGCTATGACTGGAGACATCTTTTTTATGTGAGGGGATTGAGAACATACATACAGCATACTAGAACACTGTAAAAGAGGCCTGAAATGTGATAACCGTACTTTGTATTGAAAAAAACCTGGAGACCGGTTCCCTTTAAGGATGACCATAGAAAACATCATTTTTATGGTATTTTAGTGTATGGTATTTTTAGGTCATTCATACACAAGGTTTTCCAAAGAAGACTTCTTTTTACCAATTAAGATAACTTAAGGAGTGTTCTCTTTGCCAAATACTGGTCCATCTCAGTAGGCCGTTATGACACATGGTGTCAAATTGTGGAATAGGGTTAGGGCACTGAAAAACAAGTATTATTTTACTCCTTTTTGTAATGAGTGACCCCAACAAATTAATGCTGAATCTACAGCTTTTACACATGCCACTCCCATTATGTGATGCTCACAAGAGTCACAGTGGCGGACATCTAGTGTACACCTAGATTATGTATCCTGTAGAGCTGCTTTACTTGTCCTGTCTCTAGTTTTTGCTAGTTTTGCACAAACCCTGGACTCCATGATATTTTTTTTTTTTTTTTTTTTAAGCGCTAAAGGAAACATTTTTCCATTTGTTCGTTTTTTTTACTTTGGTGTCACCTCTGTTATTTGGCTGCAGAAATGAAAATAACCGAAATGTTTAGACTAAACAACTTGTATTATGACATAAATACGGTGCACCTCTTTCAGTTTGATTTAAGGTAATAGTAAAATAATGGGATTATTGGGTACAAATTCAATGTGGACATAAAATCACATTTTGACCAAATAACTTAGCTTGTTATTGGGATGTATGTAGAAATCTAAATGTACTTAGACATATGATAAAATGAGTATTCATACTGTGCAGGAACAACACTCATATCAAAACTTTAAAAGGGCACGGCAAGCTAGGTGTGTCTTTATTTTAACTTGCTAAGCAGGATTTTCTCTCTTCAGGTGACCAAGCCTTGATAGTACTTGTTCACAATTGTTCTTTGGAGCTACTATTTGCATGTGCTGACAACACTGCAGGCAACAGGCAGGTCACCCTGTCCTCAGAAGACTGAGCACCACGACTGAATGTCACCTTAAATTACTGCATTTAGACTAGTGTAAAGGTTAAAAATTACTCTGACTATCAAAGAAACTAGTAATGAAGTCAGTGACCTTTTATGCCAGGGTCTCAAGAGAAAATGAAACTTATTGTGATCAAAATGCATATAAGAAGCAAAAAAATATTCTTATGGCCCATTTAGACAGGCTGATTCAGGCCGGTAACAACCACCAATTGGTTGTTATCTCCTGGTCTGTTCAGACAAACCAACGAACATTCTACATGTACACAACAATCGCTAATACGATCAATCTTTGTGCATAGAATATCATGCTATTGGCAGCCCATAACTTTTTACAATGTGTTGCTGATAATGATAATTTTTACACAAGCATGAACCATTCAATTAACCAGCGAATGAGCATTTTGCTTGTTCATATGGTGATTGCCCGCCTGTCTAGACGGGCCGGTATTTGGGAACAAGTTTTCCTAGGAACGCTCATTCTCCGATTAATGGGTTATCTAAATGGGCCTTTATGACTTGTATATGTAGTGACACATGGTGCTTAGATTAAATAAGTTGGGGATAGAGTTGGGTAACTGGAAAACAAGTTTTATTGTAGCCTTCTTTGTAATCGCACCTGATAAATAGTAGTGTGTGAATTTAAACATTGTTGCTAAAAATTTGTTGTAGAATCTGCAAAGGTTACAATGAACAATGCAATGTTTACTGCAGAATATCAACATATGGGCAGCATGGTGGCTCAGTGGTTATCACTGCAGCGCTGGGGTCCTGGGTTCAAATCCCACCAAGATCCGCATGAAGTTTATATCTTCTCCACGTGTTTGGGTGGGTTTCCTCCTGGTACTCCGGTTTTCTCCCACACTCCAAAGACATTGATTGTGAGCCCCAATATGGGGACAGTGTGGATAATATCTGTAAAGTGCTATGGAACTAAAGGAGCTATATATGGTAAGTGTGTAAAATAAATGTGTTAAATTAGTTAAATCTGCCACAAAATTCTACACCAATTCCGGACTTTCCTGTGCCTTTGTAGCTCACAGAACCTCAAAACATCAGCCATCCATCTCCGTGCTTTACAGTAGGAATGGTGTTCCTTCCATCATAGGCCTTGCTGACCTCTCTCCAAATGTAACGTTTATGGTTGTGGCCAAAAAGTTCAATTTTGGTCTCATCACTCCAAATTACCTTGTTCCAGAAGTTTTGAGGCTTGTCTCTGTGCTGTTTTGTGTATTGTAGGTGAAATACTTTGTGGCATTTGGGCAGTAATAGCTTTCTTCTGGCGACTCGACCACGCAGACCATTTTTCTTTAAGTGTCTCCTTATTGTGCATCTTGAAACAGCCACACCACTAGTTTTCAGAGAGTCCTGTATTTCAGCTGATATTATTTCTGGGTTTTACTTTGCACTCCAAACAATTTTCCTGGCAGTTGTGGACATTTTTGTTGGTCTACCTGATGATGGTTTTGTTATTACAGAGCCCCTGATCTTCCATTTGTTAATCACAGTTTGAACACTGCTGACTGGCATTATCAATTCCTTGGACATCTTTTTGTGTCCCTTTCCTGTTTTATACAGTTTGACTATCTTTTCCGGTTGACCCGTTGACAATTCTTTTGCTTTCCCCATGACTCACAATCCAGATATGTCAGTTGCTGGATGAAAGATGTAAGAGTCTGTCTGGATCCCAGAAACTCACTCAGCTTTTATGCACACACACTGATTACAAGCAAACAGGTCACAGGTGACGATGTTACCTTTAGTAGCCATTCAACCCCATTTGTGTCAACTTCTGTGCATGTTACCAGGCCAAAATCACCAGGGTATGTGAACTTTTGATCAGGGTTATTTGGATGTTTTGGGTTGTCATTATGATTTGAAAAGAGAAAACACAGTAGTTTGACAATAAATGGCTTCAGCCAACCACTAACCATTAGTGGAGAAAAAGTTTTGGTGTTATTCATAGTCTCTGAAAAAAGGCCAAGAAAGCAAAAATTCTGCCGGGGTATGTAAACTTTTGAGCACAACTGTGTATGGCAGCAGCTTACTCCACTCTTCCTATAGAAGACACATGAATGATTGGCCGACATGAGCAGTTATCTGTATGGGGAGTCAGGAGACTTAGGGTACCGTCACACAGTACCATTTTAATCGCTACGACGGCACGATCCGTGACGTCGCAGCGATCGTATGAATATCGCTCCAGCGTCGTAGACTGCGGTCACACGTTGCAATCCCGGCGCTGGAGCGATGCCGAAGTCCCCGGTAACCAGGGTAAACATCGGGTAACTAAGCGCAGGGCCGCGCTTAGTAACCCGATGTTTACCCTGGTTACCAGCGTAAACGTAAAAAAAACAAACAGTACATACTTACATTCCGGTGTCTGTCCCCGGCGTTCTGCTTCTCTCCACTGTGTAAGCGCCATAGCCGGAAAGCACAGCGGTGACGTCAGACGTCACCGCTGTGCTCGCTTTCCGGACGGCGCTCACACTGCAGAGAAGCTGAGACGCCGGAGGACAGACACCGGAATGTAAGTATGTACGGTTTGTTTTTTTTACGTTTACGCTTGTAACCAGGGTAAACATCGGGTTACTAAGCGCGGCCCTGCGCTTAGTTACCCGATGTTTACCCTGGTTACAAGCGAACACATCGCTGGATCGCTGTCACACACAACGATCCAGCGATGTCAGCGGGTGATCAAGCGACGAAAGAAAGTTCCATACGATCTGCTACGACGTACGATTCTCAGCAGGATCCCTGATCGCTGCTGCGTGTCAGACACTGCGATATCGTAACGATATCGCTAGAACGTCACGAATCGTACCGTCGTAGCGATCAAAATGGTACTGTGTGACGGTACCCTTAGTTGTTAGGCCCACAGTTACCTAAGGTGTATGAGTACCTTTATATAAAGATATACTGAAAGTCAGGAAAACTATCTGTAATAATAAGCTTAAAGAGTTCAGATGACAGTGTCTGGTGATGAACTCCGAACACAGACTTCTCCTGGAATTTCAGAGAGAGATTTTACAGCTCAAACGTTTGGGTCACCATTGACTTCGATGGGATTTTCAAGTTCGGGTATAGTTCCAGTACCTGAACTGAATTTTGGACTAAATTTTGATTAACCCAAACGTCCAGGGGTTCCTTCTCTCTCAATAACAATGCTAAAAGGGCTGTTTTAACTGCCTGGTTCATGCACTTTAAAGAAACTGTATTGAACTGCTGGTCTAACAAATATCTATATTCCTGTGTGAGCTTCTGTGTTCCTTTCCCCCATAATCAGACACTATTTACAGGCTTTGTCCCTGTCTGAACACGGGGGAGTGAAGCAAACTAGCTCACCCAGGAGTAAAGATTTTTGGTCCAGTTGCAGTTCAAATCAGCTATTCTAAGTGAATGAGCCAGACAGTTGAAACATCAATTTCAGCATAGATTTGGGGAGAAAGGGAAGCAAGATAAGATAATGGAGTATGTTACAAAAAGTCATAATTCATAATTAAATTTAAAAAAATAGTTTCACCTTAAGTTATTAATTTACAACATATACAGCCAATGTCACTTGTGGAATATTACTATATTTTTTTATTTCTAGCTTTTGAGAGTAATCCATTTTATAAAAGTCATGCTAGCATATTTGTATTAGATTAGAGGTGTGGATTGATATTATAGATATAGATTTTTTTTAAAGACAAGATTATTACATGTCTGTTATATTTTTGCAATATAAAATATATATAAAATTAATAAATGATGGAAAATAAAATTATATGTTGCAAATTCTAACCAAAACTGAGGAAGCATCTTTATACTGTATATTCCATCATTGAACGATTCTTGTGATATCCTGTAAAATTGTCCAAGCAAAACGCACTATCCATGTGGGGCTGTAGTGTTATAAATTAGTAATCTTGGCTACAACAAAACTTTGTCTGATTTTGACAATTCCATTTTGTTAAAAGGGTCCCCTTGCAAATAGTTGATCATTTTATGTTTAGCCAGAAAACCTCTTTAAATGATCGACCACCATACATCCAGTCAATTGTAAATCATGAATGTGTCGAATAGGGGAGCCACCAGTTGAGTACATCATACACCATTGTTTAAACTACTGACTAGCTAAAAATCCAAAAAAGGGCAAATTGCATTTTCGGGGGGGGGGAAGTCAGCCAGTCACAATGTGAATGACCAGCTGACTGTAAACAATCCCAATAAGCCATGTGTTCAAAAAGCCAGCTAAATACAAGGGAACTTCTTCTAATAGTCACCTTTGCATGTCTAAAAAGACTCCCAGATGTTTTCAGCTCTTAGGTTTAGATGCATGCAGGCCTTTTTGGCAGAAAGATCCCAAGATGAAAGAATGTATTATCTTCCTAAGCAAGGCAGGCTGATACATTTCCTTAATCACAAGTTACTTCAACCACAGAGACAGGGCATGTTATGATATCAAAGGGATAGGGACACTTGCTGTTTAGTCTTTAGTTCAAAGGATCTCTTTATAATGTAAAAATATTCATTTTAACATTCCTGAATCAGTCTTTGAGGTAATGCTAAATATGCCATGGATAGGTAAAAGAAGCAGACCCAGTTTATGACTGCTTAGAATGTGACAGAGATCGTCTCTGGTCTAATGTTCTACTCCAAAGCCAATGGGACCAAGATAGTGCTTTTCACTAGTAGATATGAACTTCCATGTTACCAATGACCATGGACAGAAAATCATCTTCTTCGTGAACGCTTCTATTTAGTTTGGGAAGCGAAATATGAAATCCCTCTGGTCACCTTTGAGAGCTTGGAGAACAACTTGGCTGTATCCATAGCAAGTAAATTGGTGGCAGATTCCTTTAGACTCCCAGAATCGGACAAGTTGTTTAAAACCCTTTGTAGTCATCGTATAGTAGCATACATTTGCCAATATTACTGATCGGTATGTTGACAAGTAAGGCTGTGTGTCCACGTTGCATTTTTTTATGTGTTTCTGCCGCAATTTTTGCCGCAGCGGAAACACTTGAAAAACGCTTTCCCATGCAATCTATAGAATTCAACAGTTGCTGTGCCCATGCTGCGAATTTTCCCGCTGTGGAATCGCATAGCGGTAAAATCCGCAGCATGTTCATTATTTCTGCGGAATCGCGATGATTCCGCCACCATAGGATTGCATTGAAACGCTCACTTTACGCATGTGGCTATGCCCACCATGCGTAAAGTGAGCGCTTCATGTGCGGATGGTACCCAGGGTTTGGAGGAGAGGAGACTCTCCTTCAGGCCCTGAGTACCATATTCCTGTAAAAAAAAGAATTAAAATAAAAAATAGGGATATACTTACCTTCTGATGGCCCCCGAAGTCCTCCCGCCTCTCAGCACTGCACGCGGTGGCTTCCATTCCCAGGTGTGCATTGCGCCAATCACCTAAGATGACGTCGCGGTCACGCGATCGTGACGTCACAAAGGTCCTTCGCGCAAAGCATCTCTGGGAACGGAACGTATCAGGAGTGCCGCTGAGGAGATCGGGGGCCATCGGAAGGTGAGAGTAACCATATTTTGTATTTTTTTAATTACCAACCTTTTAATTGACCAACCTGTCAACCTCTTTTCCAAGCAATGCTTCAAATCGCTTGTAAATCGCAAGCATTCTGCAAGCTAAAAACGCTTGCAAAACACTTGAGTTTTGCGGGAAAACACATGCGAATTCAACATGTGTTTTACCCGCAGCAGAGAGTTGCGGAAATGCTGCGGGCATTTCCACAGCATTTCTGCAATGTGGGCACATAGCCTTAGTATTGAACTATGAATGCCCCCTAAATTGCTATTCTGCAATAGTAATTGGTGTTGTGATTTCAAAAAAATTGTAAAAATTTTATGATCAGATAAGCTTTCATTGGGTTATTTATTATCTGCTTATTATATAGTAACAACAAATTCCACAGCATTGTACAGAGATTGTCACAATTCACATCAGTGCTTGTCACCACTGAGGCTCACCTTGCTCAGACACACACCTCACTATAGTCAATTTCATAGAAAGTCAATTAATCCCTTAGTAAACTTTTTGGGAGTGCGGAGAGGGAATCAAGTTTCCCAGTGGAAATACATGCAAACATGGAAAGAGTACACAATCTCCATACAGATGTTGTCCTTGATCATAACTGAACCCAAGACCCAGCGCACCAAGGCAACAATGCTAAGCACTGAGCCTCTTTGGATTGGACCTGCAGAGATATTTTGACAATACATTAAAACATTGTATCAAAAGTGTAGTTAAAGGTTACATACCTTAGCCCTATATTCGCACATTATCACATTTTCACTGTGTGTGAATAAGGCCTTAAAGGGTTGCCCAGGCTTATGATATTGGTGGCCTAGCTACAAAACATTAATATCATAATGTACAAAGGTGATCAATAGTAGATCTGGAGGTCTACCACCTGGCACCCTCATGATCAGTGGATGCAAACAGTCAATGGCGCGAGGACAAGGGCTGTTTTCAATTCTCCCAGCAGCCTTGTGTTAAACTATGAATGGAGCTGGAACTGCACAACAACATACACTGTGTAGTAGCTGTTACCAAAAACTGAGGTCAGCTATTGAATTGAAAGGAGATACGCTACAGGTCTTGGTAATGGACATTACACAATGAATGGAGAAGTGTTGTTCCCACTCTGTTCACGGTTTACATCATGTAGCAATAGTAGACACGGCACTCTAGGCTTCTTGAAGGTGCTCAAGTTAGGTATCCAACCCGTCAATTATAAGCAATAAATTACTTGGCACTCAGGAGAACTTTTTGCAAAATAAGGAATTCGTTTATTCAGTGCATCCAGTTCAAAAATTTAAACGTTTTCGGTCTAATCACAAGACCTTCATCAGAAACATTTTTTTGAGTACTGGAAGCCAAAAGATATATGTATGGGCCCACTAAGGTGCCAATGTCAGATGGAGTCCAGGAGACAAAAGACGCCTTGGATCGCCTAGAGGTATAGGGGATAAGCGCTGCAGAAAGGCGAGGTACTCGCAGGGACAATAGCGCTGCTACCTCTGGAGGCATCGGCGCCATACTGCAGGGGTCACGTAGCAGTTCCGGGAGCAACGTGACCCCTGCAGTACGGCGCCGATGCCTCCAGAGGTAGCAGCGCTATTGTCCCTGCGAGTACCTCGCCTTTCTGCAGCGCTTATCCCCTATACCTCTAGGCGATCCAAGGCGTCTTTTGTCTCCTGGACTCCATCTGACATTGGCACCTTAGTGGGCCCATACATATATCTTGTGGCTTCCAGTACTCAAAAAAAACTTTCTGATGAAGGTCTTGTGATTAGTCCGAAAACGATTAAATTTTTGAACTGGATGCACTGAATAAACGAATTCCTTATTTTGCAAAAAGTTCTCCTGAGTGTCAAGTAATTTATTGCTTATAATTCACGGTTTACATCAGGCTGCCACCATATCTGACAATAACTGATGATTGGGGTTGCAGGTGGTAGACTTCCACCGATCTGATATTGAAGACCTATACTAAGGATAGGTCCTCAATATCATAAGCCTGGTCAGCCCATTTAAGTCGATTACATATGGTAGAGCTTGCTACTTTTTTATTGAAACAAGTAATGGGTCATTAAAGAGCAAAAGTATAAAACAAACTGCCTCAAAATTGTGCAGTAAAAAACATCAGATTCATTTTGACTACAAGAGTGGTTAAAAAGAGCGTCTCACTTACTCTGGATGACCAGTCCTGCTGTACAGTACACACACAGCTCATTGATTATTATGGGTACTGTGTAATACTTAATTTCTCCTACAGTGGCACTGCAGGGAAACTGAAACTTACTGACAGATTTCCTCACAGGTTACAGATAGTCGCGGGGTCTCACGAGGAGGATACTTTGTGATTTTCCTCTTTTTAAAAGACCCTATAACAATACAGCCTCCACTCCAGGAAGCCTTTCACTTGGTCGCAATATATAATATGATACATCATGTGTTATGTGTATTTTCTCTGCAATCACATTTTCAAGAATTATAAGAAATGTTGTAAGTGTACTATAAATTGTTACAAAGGTAAGATATAAAAAAAATTGCAAACATCAACATAATAAACATATTAAAAGAGGTAAAGTGACTTCGCTACAAATACAGGCATCGTTGTGCATCCCACCACACTCGGTAACTGGTTTTGGAACAGGTAATATAAGCAATCTGTTCCTAGCCACACAGAAAGGACTCATTGTGTGATGCTACTCCTTATGCTTTATTTCCTAGTGTCCCAGATTGACCTTCCTAAGACATGCGCAATGTTTTTCTTACATTCTGCACATCCTATGACCAGTGATTCCAAACAGAACAGTTAATTTGCCTCCTTGTATCCTTGAAAAAAATCTCCACCGTGGCTCACTGCCGAGAAGTAAATGGCTCTTACGTAGCTGGATCCAAAAATACAACACAGCAATATTTATAGGGTTAACCATTGCCAACAAGTCGCTTAGGCAGCAATTAATCTCTCTAACAGGATTGTTCTTAGCGGGTCAGAATGTTTGTTAATATCTGCTACTAACAATATTGCTTATAATGGGTTTTCTCTCCTGGAGACAGACCCTTTACATTGCTCTTCGGCAATAGACACTGCACGTTGCAGGTATCGTCATCTAACAATTTGGCAACGTTACAGTGAAAAAAGTTGCCCGTTTTTGAAGATAACAGATTCTACAGGATGTCCGATTCTGTTTTCTGCCTCGGTCCGGTCTAGACATTTGCGGCACTTGTGACACTTAATAGGACTGACACACCCTCCAATTTCCCCCCTCGTATTTCTGGAATCATGTTTGTAAACAGTGTAGCCATGTGCGCGACACCACGTGAGAAGGCGTCACAGTGACCTGGAATATCCTATTCGTGGAGTCACCTCTGGCACCGATATTAATGCAACAACGCCAGAAATCTTTAACTCCCTCCCTTCTTGTTGATTCCAAACACTGAAGCCTAAAGAGCGGCACAAGGTCTGCTAATGTTATGGAGGAACCTCAGCGACATTGTCAGCGAAGTGCTCGCCTCTTTTGTTTTGCTGCATCAATCAATCTTGATATGACTCAGCAGAATGGTAAGACCGTCCGAGCAGCGTCTCGACTCATTTACTACCGTACAATCCGAGCTACCATCGATGGTATCATGCACACATTACGCATATTCCTAATTCTGCCATGACTCCATTAACAGATTTTTTTATTATGCCATATCTCCCAGTGTATACGCAACTCTTTTATCGGTTTAGTATAAATGTGACTTGCCCTTTTTGTTAAATGACTTCATAGGAGCAAAGGACGGAGGAGAAGTAAGTTAATGGTGTCAGCAGTAAATAGGAGGGCACATCAGGACACGGTATTAACTCCTTTACGGAGATGTCCAAATACCAGCGTTAAACAGTTACCAATAAGTGCTGAATGAGCTAAAGGTAGTGTAAAAATGATAAAGCACAGTTCAAGGCCAGGTCTATTTAACTCTTGACGCAAATGAATGTACATACTACGAGTATAACGTACCATATAGTCTGTCAGTGCTATTTTCTCCTATGTTGTCTCCGATCCCTGCTTCTAATTTATTTATATGGAGAACAATAACCTTGCAGGCATCTAATGATCTGTCTGGAAAGAACAACACAAATATACTGCTATAACATGGGCAAACCATCCCCTCACAACAACTTTATCTAATGGTGAGCTCTTTGTTTAAAGATTCAAAAGGTTTCTATGCCTTCCAATTCTTTTACAGCACAGCCAAAATTATTTATAGGCTCCGAGCAGAACAGTTTTTCTATTGCCAGTGCGTAGCGCAACAACCACCAGACCTGTGTTTGTGAGACCGGTTAGAATCTATTTTTGGCTCACCGCAGATGACCTCTGTCCAAGTCACGGTGCTCGATATCGCTCACGTGATTATACAAAGACAAAATAAAGCTAGAATCCTGCTGGGTCAACCTTCCTAGGAGGAGGCACGCTTAGGTAGACTACCAGCATACGCAATGCAGGCATCACCATGATTTTGAACCCTTCCACCTAGAGACAATTACGTAAATGTCCCTGGGAATTCTGGGCCGTCTTTTTGTAAACAGTGTAGACATGTGCGCGTGTCGTCCACGTGTCTCCCGGTAGCACATCGCATTAACTCTTCTTTCCTCCAAAGTAATGGCATAAAAACTTAAATGGTGTCAATAACGAAAAACATTTTTTTCAAGATTACCTTTTGTAGGAAATTCAGCTCAGATTTTACAAACATGGTCTGTAAAAAAATCACAAATTAGATGCATCAGGCATGGTAGATCTTTGGTTTCTAAAAACGATGTATACCATATATGACATAATTCCCGAAAATCTATGGGAAAAAAAAGCAAGTCTAAGTACTGAGCGTATGTTGTATTTTCCGAAGTTTCTTACAATAGTAAAAATGTTGTTATATTGCTCGCATTGCCAAGCAATCCACTTTAGTAATAAGAAAATGACATAACTGATCTGTATATTGAGCAATCTGTGAATTTCATATAAATGTACTGTATATACTTAAATAAGACAACTAGAAGATGTGCACTTAAGTCAGACCTATCCCTTATCTTAAACAGGTAATTTTTTATTTTTAACCAAGTACAAATGCTGCTGTTCTCCTAAATTTGGGGTTATTTTGCTTTTGTTCCTCTTTCCAGGGCTATGTTTGTATACCTAGTTTTGTTAGCTAAATGGGTCTGGTTCTCAATTCTAAACTTCTTGAGGATCAAGCCCCCTTTATTTAACAAGACTAGATTTTTATGCAGAAAAGAGGATCCATCGCTCATGGATGGAGAGGCGCAGCATCTAAAGAAAAACAACTCGAGATTCAGGAGAGTGGCAACATTTAGACTTGGTTACAAATAAAAAAGAAATACATATGAAAGACAAGTGGCAAGTCCCCTCTAAGCCTACTTGGTTAAGCATTCAATGATCCCATATTTCAAAAAGTCAATGTCATTTTAGGCCCCTTTACCAGTCATAGCAGTTAATTAAAACGTAGTTGAGAGAGATCTTATAAACTGGTTGCCATCAGAGCCATGACCCATATAATATCAGTGAGTGACATCACTTTAAGTGTAGTAGAGTAATGGTGAAGCTATGTGTTGGTACTAGAACTAGTGAACTTGGCCTAAATTTGGCATGATAACTGGGCAGTCTAATACACAAGGCATGAAGTCACCCTAGGACTATGGGATTCACTTTCTTCACAACACCACAGCCACGATTCATGTATAGAAGCAAAGCATTGACCAGTAAAGCATTATTCTACAGGCTAAATTACTTTAGCAGGTCAACTGTGCAGTCTAGTACACAAGGTGTAAAATCACCCTATGGCTATGGGACTCACTTTATTCACAACACCACAGCCACGATTCATGTATAGAAGCAAAGTATTGACAAATAAAGCATTATTCTACAGGC
Source organism: Ranitomeya variabilis (assembly GCF_051348905.1). NCBI lineage: Eukaryota > Metazoa > Chordata > Amphibia > Anura > Dendrobatidae > Ranitomeya > Ranitomeya variabilis. The sequence goes on along the minus strand of NC_135232.1, from coordinate 885,813,466 downwards.
TGAATTACTTTAGCAAGCTAATTGGGCAGTCTAGTACTAAAGGTGTGAAGTCACCCTATGGTTATGGGACTCACTTTCTTCACAACACCACAGCCACGATTCATGTATAGAAGCAAAGTATTGACAAATAAAGCATTATTCTACAGGCTGAATTACTTTAGCAAGCTAATTGTGCAGTCTAGTACTAAAGGTGTGAAGTCACCCTATGGCTATGGGACTCACTTTCTTCACAACACCACAGCCACGATTCATGTATAGAAGCAAAGTATTGACCAATAAAGCATTATTCTACAGGCTGAATTACTTTAGCAAGCTAATTGGGCAGTCTAGTACTAAAGGTGTGAAGTCACCATATGGCCCTGGCATTTACTATCTTCACAACAACACAGCCACCATTTATAGATAGAAGCAAACCATTGACCAATAAAGTATTATTCAAAAGCTGGATAGCTTTAGCAGAGGTCAGGACTTTCATGTCACCATTTTTGAATAAAAACATACTCAATTTCTTATTTTACATACATTTCAAAGAGAAACATCCAAACGCTATGTACAGTATATTGTATTACTGTATGTATTATATAGTTCCTGTATATTTAAGGGGTGGCTACTGACAAAGATAGTGATACTGGAATCCTTATTGTGAAAATATAAATATTTAACTATCAACTTTATTAAATATCGAAATGAAAGTCACACCCTGAGTCAAACGAATATGTTACATAACTCGTTTTAAAGCTCGCAACATTACATAATACCAGTCAAGCAACATCACGCTACATTTAAAGAGCCACACGTGGAATCCCATCCCTTGCCTCCCAACACTTCACCTTGGCAGTAAGACGCCAGGTATACTATTGTTGTTGCTTTTAGCCTTTTATGTGAATATATAGTAAGTTTAGCGATAAAAATGGCAGCGGCCTTCACTATTAATAGCTAGATGACATAGCAGATTTGGGATTACTTGCTCGCTTAGATGACCTATGGTTATTTTATCGGTCTGACATCCAGGAACACCATCGATCAGCAGAATGATAGGACATCAATATTTTAGCCCTGGATAATCCCTTCAACACTCTTACAGGCTATTTTCTCTAATTCCACCATAAACACACTTGAATTGAATGACAATGTATGTTGTCGCAATAGGAATAGGGAAATATGGGAAATATGCCGCTGCCAGTCCACCAGGAATTGTTCATGTTTTCACATTTTTTGCTAATTTCAGCTTTATTTTTACTGTAAAACAAATATCTAATATATATATATTACATTTTGCAGGTAAATCTGCCTTTAAGAGACATAGCTTTAAAGTGAGTGCATGCAATTCATAAATCGGAGAGGGTCAAAACTAGATCAAGGCCTGGTAACACGTCCATTTATGCACTAGTTCCCTTGCACTCATGGAACAATGTCCAGATAATACTCTTAAGGGCTAGTCAAATAATAACATTCTAAAGTACTCTCATACTGATTTTTACAGCTCCCAAATCACTGGCGGACATAGACAGAAGAGGACCCCTGTGCAAGAACAATATATAGGCCCTTTGCAGTCCACTAGCTCATCATAATGCTTCTTCTTTGGAGGTGGAAACTGTCCTCCTTACCTCTTGAGCCCCTGTGTGGTTGCACAGGTTGCACCAATGATGCGTCTGCCCCTGTCCATATTACACCACCACAGATCACCCAATTAATATTTTAATAGAAAGTCATAACAACACCATTAGGCTTTTTACCAATTTTGATGAACTGTGCTATACTTCTGTCTGCTACACCACAAATATGGCCCTACTATTACCATAGCCACCTACAATGTAACTGATCATGAGTATATTCTTACTAAGTCTTATTGAAGTTTGATTATACCGCCACATGACTATTCTTACTCATTTTGCCCCTTATCGTTTCCCAGTCTTTCTAAAGTTATGCTTTTTGGCGGCCTACAAGGTGCATTTCTGGCAAGCAGTTGTTTGTGGATGGTAAAGTACTGTATTCTGGATTTTTGCCCTCTTATGATTATATACCACAATGAGACGCAGGGATACTGTGAATGTGACTAAACAATTTGTGGTAATGTTTTGCAGAATTATTTCCAAAGATTACCACTGACATTCCTTGTTTCCTTGGCAGCGCTCTTCCTGAACACAAGCCTCTGTACACTTCTGAGTGACTTTTCTGAAATCAGCTGAGAATACAGTTACAGTAACTATAATGATTATTACACTTGATCGAATAAGAATTTTAACTCGAATTTAAGGAAGTTGGTGCATTTTTTGTAATGAAAGACATGAACAAGCATCAAAAAGCAGTCTGACGGTTAAAGAGGTGAAGCACAAAAATATTTGCTAAGATAGCAATATTTATGTATATGATCGAGATTTAGTCACCATAGTTACCGAGTTGAACCATAAATCCGACAATCAACCGTCCAAACTATCTCCGTGGTAATGAGCCTTGAGCCGGCGCATGTTGCCTGCTCTTTAAACAATGTTGACATGCCAGAGTTCTACACCGCATCAAGACTATTTCAGTGACCTGGCTAGGTGCCAAAACCCATAGAAACAATGCCAACACTATACCTCGTAAAAAAAGAAAACTTTCCAACCAGATATCAAGAGTTGATTTAAATTCTAAGACCATGGACATATCCAGGGCCAATGTGACTGTTCAGTTCAAGATCACTCTAACTCTAGTATCAAAAACAAAAGTCAACCTGACGATAAGTTTGAAAAAAAAAAAGTATAACATTTTGTTTTTCAAAATGCAAATTTATAATGGTAAAATGTTTTATAGATAGCTAAATGCTTAAGATAAAACAGCTAAGATACAAATTATCATTTCAAAAGCAGGCGCAAACAAGGTGTTAACGGCCCATCTGCAAGCACATTAGTGATGCCTGATTGTAAACACTGATGCGTTTTACACACCTTTCCATGGCTATTGTCTTGCCATTAAGGATTAACTTTCCCAACATGTTACAAGTTCCAGGATAGAAGCCTTATTGAATGACGAGAAAAAGGTTTATAATTGTCCCCTTTTATCCCAATCTTTGTCAGTTCCAAAGGAAAGTCCTACGTTGCAATACACATGTAAATTTACAATTGAATCTGCATAGTTCCTCCCCACTATGCAGCAATGCAGACAGCCATTAAGATGCAAATGGAACAACCTCCATTAGCTAACAACAGGAAACAGATCTTTTAATCCCAAGGAATAGAGAAAAAGCCACTGTTGGGAGACGATCTTGGGATATGGCTTTCTGAATGAATCTGTGCTGTGCCTTACCTCACTTTTTATACGGTTCAGCCAAAGTGTGACGAAACCAACTGCATTGAAGAATTTCCTTGGGTGTCACAATGAACAGTTCGCCGGTTCTGAGATGGAGGTTCCCTATGCCTTTAGTTAAATGGCACAGGCCAATTTCATCTCTAGGTGGATTTATCCATTTTCTATAGGTTTGTATGGCCATTAAGCATCCAAGAATCACACAATGCACCACCCACATAGAATTAACTGGAATGATCAAGCGCAAATATTCACACATATGACATGATCATAAACTGTTATCACATGCTTATCTGCCCAGTACGTCATTAATGATGAGAAAAGACCAATTACTGCCCCATATTTCAAGAACAAAACAAAGCCCATTCTTCAGGATTCTCAAATCTACACACTGACATTAGATCTTTTATCACACAAAAAAAAGAAAATAAACACAAACTACATATTGTTAAAATGTGCCATAAGATTACAGTTCATAAAATGTACAAAAATGTATGTTCCTGCCCATGTCCTTTTGACTGCGCCTGCCTTTGTGTCTGCTTGTCATTCACCGGCTATCTAAAAGAAAGCTGATTCACAGCAGCACAAAGGCAGAATGCTGCCTTAAAAATGTCCAAGGTATGCTGAAAGACACATGCCGGGCGGGCGACAGAGAAAAACAGAGCAAGATGTCTCTCTGTAAAGTATCTTATACCTAGTCACATGGCAAGTAGGCTGACCAGACACAAATGTATGGGTTTAGCTGTACAGTACATAAAAAAAGAGAAAAAAAAACTTACACGAAAAAAGGCAAAAGCAAAACAATAAAAATCCTCTCTAAAGAAATATAAAAAGCTCTAGCTAATCCAAACCAAGCCTAGAAACAGAAATATTAAAAGTGAATGTAAGCTGAGTTTAAGGCTGTTTAGACTTTACTTTTTCCTACACACAACATAAAACATTGAGAAAACACAACAAAAACTTACATGTTATAAATATCAAGCATAAAGCAAAAAAGCATTCTGGAAAGACAGAAAAAAACATGAAAAGAAAGGGCTCTTTATTATTTAAAAACTACACTTGTCAGCCATGTTGGAGAAGGATCAGTATTTTCTCCTCTTTATTCTTGCACACACTGAACAAACAGATGTGTCTTCGAAAGTGTGAGAAAGAAACAGGGAAGAGAGAGATAGGAAGGACGTATGGGCATAAATATAGCACTCTGACCTCTTAAATGTCCCTCTGCCTTGCAGAAATCCAGCAAACAGTCTGGTCTCCTTTCTAACAAATCCTAAAGGGCAGCCATCTTGCTTCCTTCTGCTCCTCTACGAAAGCAGACTAGCCTCCACATCAATATTCATAGGGCAGTTTGACGTCTGCTCTCATCACTTGATGAAGCCCCGGTGTTGCTGTTCACTGTTCCAAATGGTAGACGTGACTGGCATGAGAACCAACCCCAAAGTAGTGTCTGCTGACAAGGAGCTCTGCCTGACTGCTAGCCTGGGTAATGTAAATCAGTTCCCTACTCAGGGCTTCCCACATAAAGCCTCACATTTTTTTTGGTTGTACAATAGTAAGCAGAAGTCTGGGTTGCATTAAAGCTGTGGAGTGGATCATGCTGGTATTCTGGCTGACTACTTGCTTGCTCTGCAGCTTCACAGACACTGCCTCCAGCTACAACCCAGTAAACTGCCTTCTGTCATGCAGAGAGGGGGGAAGGAATTTGCAGGCAAGATTAGATAGCTGATTTTCTGAATATCACATTACAGTACAGTGCTCTTGCTCTACTTCCCCCTTTCAGCTCCTCTCACACACACATTTCGACATTTCCTTCTAGCCGCCTCTCTACAAATATTACTAAAGTCCATCTTTTAGTAATTGAATTAGTTTTCTTCTTGGGTTCCTAACTGGAGAACTGTAACACAGGTCCATAAACATTTGGTTGTTTTCTTAGTGGCCAACCTCTTGTTTACGCTGACCATGTGTAGTGCTTGACACTTGGTTCTTAAGTCCTACCGTGCAGCTACATGGATGACACAACAGCTGACGCACGCTAGTGACAAACTTTGTTTTCCGTAATTGTGTGATGACACACTTTCTATTATTATGCAGTGAATAGGCCGCTCGTGTTTTCCATGGCAATCTTTTATTCATCGTCTGTCATTTGATATTCTCATACAGAAAGAATAAATACTATTCCATCTAAAGGGCTGGTAGTAGATTCTACAATTAAATCCATAAAGGCATTGCTTCTCCAGATTGGACAATATGAAATTTTATCACAATATTGCTTCAACTCAAACCATGTGTATATGTACCCAAAGGATTCCCAAAGTGTAAAGCAACCACAGGGGTGTAGAACTTACTAATTCATGAAACTAATACTATTTTTTTCAGAAGGGAAAACTGAAATTTGATCCTGTCCACTTATCTTCAAAGTGTACTAATACCATAGACTTCCCTGCCCCCTGCACTTTGACCAAACGAGAAGAGGAAGCAAGAAAAATTAGGTGCTACAAGTGTTAATAAATAATTGACATAGTGCCGCTTTTTCTCATAGTACCTTGCTAGACTAAGGACAAAATAGAACCATGTGTATAGAAAAGCAGGTATAGATATATAAGACTAACAGCCAGTCTATACACAGCGTAAGCTTAAAGCAAGCCTATACACTGCCTATAACAAACAGCCAGCATATACACTTCCTATAACTAACAGCCAGCTTATACACATTTTACAACTAACATCCAGCCTATTCACAGCCTATAACTAACAGCAAGCCTATATAAAGCCTACAACTAACAACCAGCCTATACACAGCCCACAGTTAACTGCCAACAACTAATCAATGATTAAACTCTATGAGTCCATGTACTGTCCTTTTAAAAAAGTGACAGCAAATGGACGTGTACAATGTAAATGTAAATGTAGCCTAAGAACAAGTATCTGAATTAAACTTAAAATCTAACAACATGCCACAAAAAAGCACATACTAATATGGCACAATCGTTTTTTAATTTTTACATTTAGGAAACTAGACTTTGGATAGGTAGACATACCTGGATGTAACCACACTGATCACTAAAACAAGGGAGCATAAGTCCACAGCCAAATGCCTCTCTCCTCGGAGACTGAAGACTGGCTTAATACAAAGCTAACAGAGTCTGTCTTTAGGCTCAGAGAGAAGCGGCACCTAGCTGCTTAGCTCTTCTGTGCCTTCATTTTAGCGATCAGTCTTCTGCCCCTCCATTATAGCGATAAGAGGTGGTAATTTTGTAAGAGTACAATCACAATTAATTTATAATGAATACCTGCCGCATTAATTAAAGAGATAATCCATTCATAACACAACTATTTCAAAGATAGGCACATGGCAAGTGGATCTAAAAAAACAAGAAGGGTTTCTAATGCATCCAGAGATTTAAAACCTGTTGAGGTTTCCTTTTGGGTGACCAGAACATCTCCTTAGTGGTCCACTACACAGCCTTCTGATTTTCTGGATCATTAGATTACAGGAAAAAATCAAGCCTTGTATGACCAGCTTAAGCAAAATCCCATTTTCTAAACAATTTCACCAGTGACTCGACTAATTACATGATTGCTAGTATAAAGGCTGAGTCACACATAACAATATCGTTAACGATATCATTGCAACGTCACGCTTTTGGTGACGTAGCAACGATCACGCTAACGATCTCGTTATGTGTGACAGCGACCAACAATCAGGCCCCTGCTGGGAGATCGTTGGTCGTTGGGGAATGATCAGGACCATTTTTTGGTCGCTGATCACCCGCTGTCATCGCTGGATCGGCGTGTGTGACGCCGATCCAGTGACGTGTTCACTTGTAACCAGGGTAAATATCGGGTTACTAAGCGCAGGGCCGTGCTTAGTAACCCAATATTTACCCTGGTTACCATTGTAAAAGTAAAAAAAAACCCAGTACATACTCACATTCTGATGTCTGTCACGTCCCCCGGCGTCCACAGGGTTAAAACTGCTTTCGGCAGGAGCGCTGCTAATGCACGCGCTCCGGCTGAGAGCTTCCCTGCACTGACTGTGTCAGCGCCGGCCGTAAAACAGAGCATAGCGGTGACGTCACCGCTGTTACTGCCGGCGCTGACACAGTCAGTGGAGGGAAGCTGTCGGCAGCAGCGCTTGCACTAGCAATGGTAACTGTTGTGAATTCTGCTTTTGGGCTCCCTCCGGTGGTTGTAGGTGGTAATGCAGTTGTCCCTGAGTTGCAGTCCTGGTCAGGTGTATCTGCTGATTGCAGTTCTGACTGGGGTATTTAGGCGTGCAGGATTCATTAGTCCTTGCCAGTTGTCCATGGTTGTTGGGAGGTTAGTATTCTGTCCTATCTTTCCCTATTTAGCTAGAGTGGCCTCTTTTGCTGAATCCTGTTTTCTGCCTGCGTCTGTCTTTCCTCTCCTACTCACAGTCAATATTCGTGGGGGGCTGCCTATCCTTTGGGGTTCTGCTCTGAGGCAAGGTAGTATTCCTATTTCCATCTATAAGGGTATTTAGTCCTCCAGCTGTGTCGAGGTGTCTAGGGTTTGTTAGGCACACCCCACGGCTACTTCTAGTTGCGGTGTTAGTTCAGGTTTTGCGGTCAGTACAGTTTCCACCTACTCCAGAGAAAGTTCATGCGGCTCCAAAGTCACCGGATCATAACAGATAACCAGGGTAAATATCGGGTTACTAAGCGCGGCCCTGAACTTAGTAACCCGATGTTTACCCTGGTTACCCGGGTGCTGCAGGGGGACTTCGGCATCGTTGAAGACAGTTTCAACAATGCCGAAGTCGTTCCCCTGATCGTTGGTCGCTGGAGAGAGCTGTCTGTGTGACAGCTCCCCAGCGACCACACAACGACTTCCCAACGATCACGGCCAGGTCGTATCTCTGGTCGTGATCGTTGGTAAGTCATTTAGTGTGACTCCAGCTTAAGTCTTTAATTACGGCATCTCTAAGATCACCTAATCAAGTGTCTGTGATAGAGCTTTAGGCCACTTTACACCACCAATAAGGAATACGCACTAGGAAATATGATTACAAGCCAAAAATGGATGAGTTTGTGTTATTGTACTAAAACTAATGCAAGTACAGCCATAAAACCAATGTAATTTCATATGTAAGAATAACAATTTTTCTTCATGAAAACCAATGTACATCAACTGTCATTTAATACGTTTATGACCTTGAGTTCTTACACTGAGTAATTACCAATAATATTAATCAGAAATATACAATTGACAATCATAATTGAAACATGAAAGTGAACCTTTACTGATCCGTCACCTAACCTGTGAATCGGCTAGCAAAAAGTGTATTATGTGCAAAGAAGTGCATCTCTATTCCAAAAGGGATCATGTTTTATCTGTAATTATTATTTTGATTATATAATACAACATAACTCTTAGCCAAGATGCTCTCTAATCTCTGTGGTCTGCTGACTATCTCCATTGATGGACATCCATTACTTATTTGCAGTGGCGTAATTTGAAACTTATGGACCCCGATGCGAAAGCTCCAACGGGGCCCCCAAATATTTTAAATCTTTAATAGCATAATAGTCTTTTTCTATAGGCCAAAGGGACTTTTATGGCCCCCTAGGCTCCAGGGCCCGGGTGTGATTGCAACTCCTGCACCCGTTGTAGTTACATCCCTGCTATTTGTAATATTGTCATTTTGTTCCCTGGTCATTCATGGTATTAATCTACGCTGTGTTCAAAATTATTAGGTAATTTATATTTCTGATGATTAATTTTATTACTTGATAACTACAGCGCTGTCGGTCAATCAAAAAGGTTAATAAACCTGAATATTCAAGACAGTTAAAGTGAAGTTTTGTTTTTCTAATGAAAATATTTATGTGTGCAGAATTATTGGGCAACTATTAGTGTTCAGAATTATTATGCAGCTAAATAAAAAATGTAAATTTCCCCATCTGTTAAAGTGAAAATGATAACAAACTAATCATAGTCTATAAAATTACATTTCTGACATTGAAAAAAAAAATATCAGTGACCAATATAGACACCCTTCTTTCCAATAACAGTCATAAGCCTTCTATTCATTGAGCCCCGTGAGCTTCTTAATCTCTTGATGATCAATTTTCTGGGCAGCACCAACCAAAGCCTTCCAGACACTGTTCAGAGAGATGCTTGGTTTTCCTTCACTGTATATCTCCCATTTAAAAAGGGTTTATATAAGGAGAAGAAGGGAGGCATGCTATAATTCTTTCATCTTTAAGGCTTTTACTGGCTATCCAAGCAGTGGAGTACTTCAGTGCAAGCAATGGAGCAGTATCCTGCATGAAAATCATGGCTTTCTTGAAAGATGCAGACTTTTCTTGTACCACTGGCAGTGGGCTTGGGAGTTGACATTGAGTCCATGTTCAACTTGAAAAGGTCCAACTAGCTTATCTTTAGTAATACGAGCTCATAGAAGTTTCACACCTTTATCTTACTGGAGTCAAAGTAGAGGTATGTGACCATGACTGATCCAGTCACGGGACCTTCCATCTGGTCCGTCAAGAGTCATGCTCATCTCATCAGTCCATAAAGCCTTTGAAAAATCTGTCTTTAGATATTTCTTGGCACAGTCTTGACAACTTCTGTGTCTTGTTCAGTGGTGGTTAAGTTTTAAATTCTCTTACCTTGGCCATGTCTCTGAGCACTGAACACCTTGTACTTCTGGACTCTGCATGGAGAATGCAGTTCTGGAATATGATAGCACTGGAGAATAATGGGTTCCTGGTCACTTCAAGATTGATTCTTCTCATATTTTTGACAATTAATGTGTTTTGAGGTTCTGAGATCACAGAAAAACAAGCTGCCTAATAATTCTGCAGACCTTGATAAATTGTGTTGTATCCTTAGGCCTCACCTTCCCTCTTTACGAATATACATCACCTGATATGCGTCATCCAACAAGCAGTCAAGTTTATACAGCTTGGGTTTGGAAAATATGCATAAAAATGATGATATGGTCAAAATACTCATTGCCTAATAATTCTGCACTCGGTGTACTCTCTTTACATATCTGTATATTATTACCTGTAGTTTTCAAATAAGAGATTAAAGCCAAATGAACAATATAAATGGTCCACCCTTCAAGCTTCTTGTTGTCAGCCAACCCCGAAGCCCTCCTTCCTACCCCTTTTTTAATGACAGAAAAATCCACAATAGTCACAGAAATAACTTGAATCTGACAAAAGTAATAATAAATAAAAATCTATGAAAATGAACAAATGAAAGTCAGATGTTGCTTTTCAACCATGCTTCCACACAATTTAAAAAAAGAATAAACTTCATGAAATAGGCCTGGACAGAAATGATGATAGTCTGAACTTAATATTTTGTTGCACAAACTTTTGAGTCAATCACTGCAATCAAACGATTCTTGTAACTGTCAATGAGACTTCTGCGCCTCTAGACAGGTATTTTGTCCCACTCCTCAAGAGCAAACTGCTCCAGTTGTCTCGTGTTTGACAGTTGCCTTTTCCAGATGGCATGTTTCAGCTCTTTCCAAAGATGCTCAATAGGATTTAGGTCAGGGCTCATACAAGGCCACTTCAGAATAGTCCAATATCTTCCTCTTAGCCATTCTTGGGTGTTTTTAGCTGTGTGTTTTGGGTCATTATCCTGTGTCAAGACCCATGTCCAGCAACTGAGACCAAGCTTTCTGACACTAGGCAGCACAATTCTCTCTAGAATCCCTTGATAGTCTTGAGATTTCATCGTACCCTGCACAGATTCTAAATAATAGCAATGAACTTGGCACTCAAATTGCGAAGAAAAAAAGATGTACATTCATCTTGTGAGAACCGCTAACTCCTTCCTTCTGTCTTCCACTGGGCACCCCTGTCTAGTTTTGGTGCCTATTCCATAGCCATTCTAGAAGCAACTCTAGTATATCTGGAGTGCCCCCGTGTAGGGTGATGGGGTACTCGCACCGGGTCCTTCAGTTCAGGGAATGTCATGGTGGCTGACCCGGCCCGTGGCTCTAGGGGAACGTCCGTTTGGTAAATTTGGGAAAGGTCTTTAAAGGGATAGTGTTCGTGATGCCACCTGTGGTATTCGGTCAGGGTGACCGACGCTGCTTAGGGGTCCGCTGGGGTGATGTGATGGCAGCTAGATGGTATACCTTCCCACAGGTGAAGTGTATCCCCAGGGCTTCCCAGAAGTGTAGATAGTGATGGTGGAAGATGTAAGGTGCATAGAATAACGAGGACACAAGGTTGCAGTCTCTTTACCTTTACTGGAGGCTTCAGCATCCACAGTCCAGATTACAGACCACAGGGTAGGCAGAGTCCGGCCGGTCTGAAGGCAAATCCAGAGTCCCCTTTTTCAGGTGGAAATCAGTAGCCTTCTGTCAGGACTCTGAACATTTTTTATTACATTTTTGTGCATTACTGCCCTTTTCCAAGATCGCGTCTTTGGTCTCATGTGCACTGTGTCTTTCTGCTATAAAACTCCACCCCAGCCTTCAGTCTGTGCTAGAGTATTCTGCCTTGCATCCAGCTCCTGACCTCTGGTGACTCCCTGGCTATATACCTGCTCCTGTGAACCTGTGGGGTTATCCTGCTACTCTGCTCTGAGTTCCTGCTGCATACACCAGTTCCAGTAATCCTCCTTCATCTGCTGCTCGTGTTTGCTTCCATCTGCATTTGCTGGACATGTAAGCTGTTTCTGCTCTGCAAGAAGCTGAGACTATTACCCAGACCTCCCTGGTTGAGCTAAGATAATATTTGAACTGCCTTATAAGCATATCTATCTGTGTTTTGGACTAAGCAAGGACTTATTCGTGTCAAGTATCCTCAAGAATAATTGTGCTTCATAGACTTCCTGCATGATTGCATTTTCCTCTGAAGTTCCCTATAGACTGCTGAGCTGCATTTGATATTTGCACCAAGTGTTGTGGACTTGAGTTTCTCTCTGCACCTGTTTGAATCACCGTGTGATAATATAGACTTTACCACTTATAAAACTGTGTCCTGTAGTTGTCTTGTTCCACGCAAAGAGTCTCCTGAGATATCCTCTATAATTATTACACCTTCCTCTAGCGCCTGTGTGTTGTAGTACCTCCCTGCTGAGCTTCTCGGTAAGGTCCTCACAACTGTTGTAGATGTTCTAGATGTTATTTCTTCCTCTCTGTCCCACAGATGGTGTGGATAGGACAAACCCGTATGTCTGATGGCCTGAGGCTTGTTTATAGGGACCCTAGAGATGCCCCGACCCCCACAAGTTGCCACCGAGTCTTCTTAGGTATTAAGGTCGGGCAGCCAACTTGGAATTGACTGTCCTGCCGATCTCTGGAGCAAGGCTTGGAGACAGTTGCTCCCTCGGTGTTCCGGCCACCGGCTTCGTGCCTCAGAAGAAGGCAGCCTTTACAGGGTAGAACTCCCTCTGGTGTTTTCTCCTTGTTCTATGACTTCGTTTCTCACCCTCTACAACACAATTCTCTTTGTGTCCTTTCTTAGGATGCTGCCGCACGTGGGGCAGGCGCAGCTCCGTGTCTTTCTGTCTAGCTAGGCCTCTGACAGGATCCCACCCCTGTCAGGGACCCTCTGTCTGCAGCTCAGATGTTCCTCCTTTCTCCGTCTGCCTGACAGGTGATGCCTGGGCAAAGCCCAGTCAGCTTCTCCCTAACTTTCTATCCAGCCCACCAGTTTTACCCTTCTGTGAGGAGTGCCCTAGTAGATAGGAGCAAGGCTCCCCCTGGTGGTCTGGAGTGTGAAGTGTGGTGTATGGTTTGTGATACCTGGTAGGAAGATCTCCTTTATTGCCATCAGACGTAATATCACTCCCCCTGGTGGAAGAACGACATTACTGCAACGACCAGGACTCTGGGGCGCTGCATATCTCTATTGTTGAATCAGATAAAGATTGTTCTGATGAACGTCCAGTGGCGGACTGAAAACATTCAATAACAATATATGGTCTGGATGCAAATTAAATGAAACTTTTGTTTCTTCACAATTTGAGTGCCAAGTTTATCGTTATTACTTATACGACGGGCTGGACACCCTACTTGGGCACCTACAACTAATCATCATAGGAGTGCCGTGTTTATTTATATTACTGCACAGATTCTTGACACGCTGTGCCAGATGCAGAAAAGCAGCCCCAGAACATAACAGAGCCTCTTCCATGTTTCACAGTAGGGACAGTGTTCTGTTCTTGATATGCTTCATTTTTCCATATGTGAACATAGAGCTGATATGCCTCAAGCTTTCAAACTTACTTGACATAATGGCTTTGATCCTGGAGGACCAGGGTTTCTACCAGATGACTATATAAGCCACATTACTCAGGCTATTTGGTTTTTCAATTTAAGAACGACACTGGTTTGGCACCAAAATATAGTTCATTAAAGAATTAATGTGGAACACAAAAGGCTTCTCATTTACTGCGGCCCAGCCCGTTCAATTTGATATAATCTTCCTCTACTATATAAGCCAACCAGTATACTAACGCATCATACCCAGTGTGCATGATGTATCAATTTACTAGGGTGGCCCAGATCAAAGCTGCATTTTCAAAAGATATTACAGTTAATCTTAGCCAAAAGTCCGTGAATCCTGAACTATATATTGCACATTGTATCTATTTCAAAAGAAACATATTTATATATTGAAAAGCCTACAGCCTGCTCTGACTCCGCTGCCTCCTCACCACTACTGAAGCTACCGCCTCACCAACACCGGAGCTGCTGCAACCCTCAACCTATTGTCTCCTTCCCCACCATCCTGTAAAATGTAAGCCTGCAAGGGCAGGGTCCTCTCCC